>NC_089837.1:48102388-48402388 GCF_035609145.1 Eleutherodactylus coqui
GAGCGATTGCGCATAAGCGGCAGCGTGTGAGTGGTTGCGCATAGGCGGCAGCGTGTGAGCGGAGTGTGAGCAAGTCTATCTTCACCACTTTCACAAGTAAATTGTAGATCCCCATTAGGATGAGCTCCATGCCTGCCAATGTCATCCAGTGTGCTACTTGTGCAATGTATACATTCCTTGATCAGCAGATCGAGGGTGCATACTGTTGCGCAAGATGCCTGCACGTCACACATTTGGAAGCCCAAATCCTGGATCTAAATGAGCAACTGGCAACACTGAGTGCCATTGACATCATGGAAAGGAGTTTGCTGCTCACTGAGCAGGCACTCGCTGGGGTAGAGGCGGGGGCGGATGATAGTACGGAAGAGCAGGGGGAGCAGGCAGCTAGCTGGGTGACAGATAGAAGGGGGCGTTGAGGGAAGAGAACCAGGAAGGTTGGTCCTGAACTGGCACAACCCAACAAGGCTGCAACGTTGGCAGATGAGGGGGATGCCATTACAGAGCCAGCACCGCTGCAGCATGAAATGCCCTCTGAACGCCAGGGAGATGACTGCTCCAGTGAGACGGGGACGGGAAGCACAGGGCAGGCTAGACAGATCCTAGTGGTGGGGGACTCAATTATAAGGGGGACAAATAGGGCAATCTGCCATAAAGAGCGGGATCGTCGAACGGTGTGTTGTCTTACTGGCGCTCGAGTTTGACACATCGCGGATCGGATTGACAGATTACTGGGAGGGACTGGTGAGGATCCAGCGGTCATGGTGCACGTTGGCACCAATGAACAAATTAGAGGTCAATGGAGGGCCCTCAAAAATGATTTCAGGGACTTAGGGTCCAAGCTTAGGGCGAGGAGCTTCAGGGTAGTTTTCTCGAAAATACTACCTGCACCTAAGGCCACACTAGAAAGGCGTTAAACTAGAAAGGAGGTAAACAAGTGGCTCTGGAGTTGGTATAAGAAGGAGGGATTTGGATTCCTGGAGAACTGGGCTGACTTTGCTGTCAACTACAGGCTGTACCGTAGAGACGGGCTGCATCTTAATGGGGAGGGTGCAGCTGTGCTGGGGGACAAGATGGCTTGAAGGCTGGAGGAGTGTTTAAATTAGGGCCTGGGGGGTGGGCAAAATGAGAAATAGTGGGGTAGTCAGTGTAGCTAGCGACCTGGGTCTAAGCAATGGTAACGGGGGTCGAGCAGGGGGTGGGGTTAGTACAGTTAGAACTAACACATCAACCAATAGTACCATTAGCAACAAAACGAATTTAAAGAAAAAAAAAATGTATAAATTGTATGACCACGAATGCAAGAATCTGATCGGTAAAGTGGGTGAGCTTGAAGCGAGAATGGCCGATGAAAACTATGATATAGTTGAAATAACGAAAAAACATGGCTTGATGATAAGTGCGATTGGGTGGCGAATTTACAGGGTTACAATCTCTTTAGAAGAAACCGTGGGAACCAGAAAGGAGGAGGGATATGTCTGTACGTTAAATCGTACTTAAAGCCGAGACTATGGGAAGATATAGGGGCAGGAGATGTACACGTGGAATCTCTGTCAGTAGATATACAGGGAAAAAAACAAAAACAAAATCCTGATAAGGGTTTTCTATAGACCACCAAAAGCAACAGAAGGAACTGAAACCTTACTACTAAGGCAGATAGAAGAGGTATCAAACCACAATGAAGTAATTATCATGGGGGCCTTTAATTATCCAGATATAATATGGGAAAACGAAACCTGCAAATCTCATAGGGGTGATAAGTTCTTGATATCAATTAAAGATAACTACCCTACCCAACTTGTGCGGGAGCCAACGAGAGGGAGGGCCATTCTGGACTTAGTACTAACTAACAAACCGGACCAAATAAAGGGGGTAGAGGTTGAGGGGCACTTGGGGAACAGTGACCACAATATAATCAACTTCCAGATGGCATTCAATAAGAAGCCTTATCAGGGAGCGACAAACAAACTAAACTTTAGTAAAGCAAAATTTGATGAGCTTAGAGCTACTATCGGTAACATTAAATGGGACAACATCCTCAAAAATAACGGTACAGAGGAGAAATAGCAAAAGTTTAAAAGGATCCTAATCACCTCATGTGAGCAGTTCATTCCCTTTAAAAATAAAAGAACTTCGAGTAAAAGGAAACCATTGTGGCTCGACAAGACAGTAAGAGAGGCAATAAATGAAAAAAAGAAAGCGTTCAAACTACTAAAGCAAGAAGGCAGCGAAGAAGCGCTAAAATCGTACAGGGAAAAAAACAAAATATGCAAAGACAAGATAAAAATTGCTAAGGAGGAGGTAGAAAGACTGATCACCAAAAAGAGCAAAAACAACCCGAAACTATTCTTCAACTATATTAACAGCAAAAGGATTTGCACAGAGAGCACTGGCCCTTTAACAAATAATGCAGGAAAAATCATTGAAGATGATGGAGGGAAGGCAAGCTTATTAAAAAGTTTCTTTTCAAGCGTATTCACAAATGAAAAAGGAAATGCCACACAAGATGCAGGGGAATAAAATGAACCCCTCACAAAATATCTCATACCTAATGTAGGAGGAAGTGCGGAACCGGTTAAAGAAGATTAAAATTGATAAATCGCCAGGCCCAGATGGAATACACCCAAGGGTACTAAAGGAAGTAGGTGATGAGATAGCTAGGCCGCTATATCAAATATTTGTGGATACTATCAAGACCGGGGTCGTACCATTGGATTGGCTCATTGCCAGCGTGGTTCCAATATACAAAAAGGGGACCAAAAGGGAGCCTGGTAACTACAGGCCTGTAAGTCTTACTTCAGTAACGGGAAAATTATTCAAGGGGTTTCTGAGAGACGCCCTCGAAGAGTACCTCAAGGAGAACAACGGAATAACTCCTCACCAGCATGGGTTCATGAAGGGTCGATCATGTCAGACCAATCTGATCAGCTTCTACGATGAAGTAAGCTCTAGGCTGGACCTGGAAGAGTCTATTGATCTCGTATATCTGGACTTCTCTAATGCATTTGACACTGTGCCCCATAATTGGCTGATATATAAAATGAGACAGCTCAGATTGGGTGAAAACGTGTGTATCTGGGTAAAGAATTGGCTCAAAGATAGAAAGCAGAGGGTGGTAATAAATGGTTCGTACTCTGATTGGGCCACCGTCGCTAGCGGGGTGCAACAGAGTACAGTATTAGGCCCCATTCTGTTCAATATATTTATCAACGACCTGATAGAGGGGCTGCACAGCAAAATATCAATATTTGCAGATGACACAAAATTATACAATATAATCAATGCAACGGAGGACAAGGTACAGCTACAAATGGACCTGGACAAGCTGGGGGCTTGGGGAGAAAAACGGCAAATTAAGTTCAATGTTGAAAAATGTAAGGTTATGCACATGGGCAGGAGAAACGGATGTCACCAATATTCACTTAATGGGGTACTGCTAGGGAAAAGTGATATGGAAAAAGACCTGGGCGTACTAGTGGATTGTAGACTAAACTGGAGCAACCAATGCCAGTCAGCTGCTGCAAAAGCTAATAAAGTCTTGGGGTGCATTAAAAGAGGTATAGGGGCGAAGGACGAGAACATTATCCTCCCACTATATAAGGAACTTGTCAGGCTTCACATGGAATACTGCGCACAGTTCTGGTCACCGGTGCTCAGGAAAGATGTTACAGTGCTGGAGGGGGTTCAAAGAAGGGCAACTAAATTAATACATGGAATGAAGGGACTGGAATACCCAGAGAGGCTATCAAAATTGGGATTATTTACTCTAGAAAAAAGACGGCTAAGGGGTGATCAAATAATTATGTATCAATACATAAGGGGACAATACAAGGATCTCTCCCATGATCTGTTTATACCCAGGACTGCGACGGTAACAAGAGGACATCCGCTACGTCTAGAGGAAAGCAGGTTTCATCATCAACACAGAAAGGGGTTCTTTACTGTAAGAGCAGTCAGACTGTGGAACTCTCTACCTGAGGATGTGGTGATGGCAAAATCCATAGAGGAGTCTAAAAGGGGACTTGAGGTCTTTCTGGAGCGGAAGGCTATTACAGGATATAAATCTTAGGTTAATTGTTAATCCGGGTATGCAGGCAGGTAGGAACTATTAGGGGCTGATCCAGGGAACAGTCTGATTGCCATTAGGGAGTCGGGAAGGAATTTTTCCCCCAAAAGGGCTAATTGGCTTCTGCTCTTGTTTTTTTTTTTTGCCTTCCTCTGGATCAACAACACAGGAGGATAAACAGGCTGGACTAGATGGGCATTGTCTTCATTCAGCGTTACAAACTATGTTACTATGTTATACCCCCCAAATCATTTTTTTATTGCTTTGAGCCTGTGTTGCAGGCCTCAATTCATTATTAGCTTTATAGACAAGAAAAACAAGACTCTTGCGCTCAGGGTCCCCAGGAACACCAAATAACACCAAACATTTAGTCATGTAGGGCAAAAGGAAATTACATCTAAGAGAAACTTCTCGTGTGGTCAATAATAGTAATAGGACTGAGGTGAATCCTTAGTATTTAAATAAAGTGAATATTTATTGACAAATAGTACAAGATGCATCACGTTTCGTGACCAAAGGTACTCCTTTATTAAGCACAAATCCTGGGTTGGCTGTGATTTCTTAACATGCAATGCAACACCTGCTCCCCTTTTATTAAGTCTGTTTCTTATAAATTAGCTGTATCCTTCAAGCCAGGGAACTCCAATTATGTGTATTATCCCATCAAGTTTCTGTGATGCTTGCAACATCATATTTAACTTCCAGAGTTAGGCCACCTGCAGACGGCCGGGTTGGATCCGGCTGCAAGAATTCTCGCGGCGGGGCCCGACCCGAGTGCCAGCAGAGAGCAGCACACAACTCACCCGCTCCCGCAGCTCCGGCTCTTTCATGTGCCGGCTGCTGGGCTGCTGGCGCATGTGCAGAGCGGAGCCGACAGCCGGGCAGTGCTGTTTCTGTGCGGGGCCCTGCGAGCCCCGCAAAGAAATAGAGCATGCCGCGGTTTGTTTTCTGCGTGTGATTTCGCGCAGACAAACTGCGGCCATCTGCATAGGATTGCGTGTAGTAATGCAATCCTATGCAGGCATGTACGGGCGGAAATTCTGCTGGGAATCCCGCCGCGGAATTTCCGCCTGTGTGCAGGAGGCCTTAGGATCTTCAATTCTCCTTGTTTCCCATGCTCTGTGCATTTGTGTAAAAACATGTTAGTTTGTGATCGGTGTCTCTTGCTCCTCTACTTTCCTTCAGAATTTTTTGTCTCTGTTCTTTCATTCCACTTCTAATAGCAAGGTTCTTAATTGTATTAATTAGCTGTATATTTTTTCCTGGCCTTCCACTTCCCTTCCCATACTGTTCTAGTTTAAAGTTCTCCTGATGAATGTAGCAAGCCACCTCCTTAGACAGGCTAAGCGCTCATTCACATGGGTGTGTATACACTCCGTATTACACGCATATTTTTTATGTACGTAATATGGAGTACTGATTTCCCATTGATACACATTGGGATATTCAGTCCTACCTTATTTACGCATATGAAAAAAAAAAGTGGCATGTCCTATTTTGGTCTGTATTATGGACCGAAATAACCCATTGAAGTCCATGGAAATGTTTAAATATGCATGAAATCAATGCATCTGCTTGCAGTTGTTTTTTGCATGCATGAAAAATGCTAACGTGCACAAAAAAACATGCAAGCAAGGCCAAATATGCAGGGAAGATGCAATGCTTCGATCTTTGAAAACTCTGCAGATTCACGGACTGAACACTGCATGCACTCGTGTGAATGAGCCTTTAGGCCAATTTTTGTGGGCATTTTGTGGGCCAGATTAACTAAAGCAGGGCTTATTTTCATGTGCCTCACGTGTGAGAACAGGTCATATAATGTCAGGTGTCTCGCACATCGCACAGCACATAGATGGAGTGTTCCGTGTGCTGTGCGATTCAAATTGCGAACTCTCTATCAGCCCTGTAAATAAGGCCTAAAGATGTGCCAAAGTGATCATCCAGAGGAGTTACTGTGATACATTTTTCACATTTGAAGACTAAGTTTGCACTGTAACTATAAGACAGTATTACTATATGTGCTTCTGTTTCTAAATAACATTCTCAGTGGTCCTTGACTCATTGATGATGGAAGTCTTACACATTACATACAGCGGTCTCTGGTCTCTTGATGTCTGTCACAGCCAAAATGACCATGTAGCCCTAGCATAAATCCAAAAGGCCCAAAACATCCTAATATAGTAAGTTTAGGACTGAGCTTGGTATAGGGGAATATCTCCATATTACTCTCTGTGGTTTGGGAATGCCACGTTCTCCGAGCTGAAATGGCCCAGATGACCCACCAGAACTGTATATTGTTTAACTACGGTATATATCGTCTAAAACATCCAATGCACACAGTATAATGTATGTTATATATCATTAAGTAAGTACGAAGAAGGAAGGAACTTGGGCTTGTAAGTGACATAGCTTAACATTGGCCCATTGTTTTTAGCTAATTGCAGACATGTACATAAATAGATTGGGAAAGCTTCCTTCCCGGAATACCAATCATTGTTTAGTGTAAAGGCCATAGATAGAATTGTGAAACCCCCTTAGGACATCAGACAGGGAAGAAGATTCTGGAAAATGTTTAGTGCATGTTATTTATCATTTATGTAATAGATGACTAATGGATTAATGTGTTAATATATGACTATTTATGTGTCATTTATTACTATTATATTACAAAAATTATAAATTAAATCTTCTCGCAATGTTATTTTTAAATGAGAAATAAAGTTATGAGTGAGTAAAGTTACAATGGAAGGACACCTACTGTTTACCAGATTGCCGTAGTTGATGCTACTCACTGCTACCCACCACTTCCATTGTAGTGGCAACTAGCCTGAAACCCAGCTATGTCCCTATGGGCACCCGGGGTAGGCTTGTGCTAAATAGTTACTCTCCAGCCAATGGCTGAACATATCCTGCAATATGTATCTGCCTTTGCCAACTTCAAAAGGCTATCAGGGCAAACACTATTAATGACTTATCCTCAGGGAGTATCATCAATAGTTGATTGGCTGTGTAATGTGTGTCATCTATAGTTGACCGGTGAGGTTTTGTTACTTGTAATACTTGACGATCAGATGATTGAAGTGACATTGATGCTTGGGTGAGTGCCACTGTCCATACGAAGCACAGTGCCGTTTATTGTATAGTGGCTGTGTCTGGTATTGCAGCTCCATCCAATTTACTTGAATGAGGCTGAGCTGCTCTTGGACCACGTGCCTGAGAAGAGGCTTTTTCAATCAGCTGATCAGCGGGGATCACAAGTGACGTGCCCCCATCGATCAGCTGTTGATGACCCATCGTGAGGATGGGTCATCAATAGTTTAGTGCTTAAAAATCCCTTGAAAGTTAAATGTGGCCTGTAAGGTATAAAAAGTTGGGAACATTTTACGCTATTCTGCAGAATGTGTATGTTTACAGTGATTGGTTAGCAGTTCTAATCGTGGGTATTATAGGTATATACAGGAGTGATGCCAAGACATGTCATCTGCTGTACAGTATACTGCCTCTCTGGGCTACGTAGACTTGATTTGGTCACTGCACTCTGACAACCGGAAACATCTAACAAAAAAAAAACCATGACTACTTGCTGATAGCAAGCTTAAAGATGCACAATCCCTATGAGGCAACGAGACTCTACAAGTCCGTCTCTCAGCATCCCCGACTGTCCAGGAAAAGTCACAGCTGCTGCAGTGGAAATGTAATATTGGTCATCATGTAATAACAAGACGGCAGAAGATCTGCCAGGATGGGAGATACTCTTACTGAGCAGTTTCCCATTCTGGAACACAGAGGGGGCTGACTGGGGCGAACAGGGGACGCCATCTTGGCACAACCCCTTTTGGGACACGTTCACAAATAGAGGTAATGGTACAGATTTTCAGCAGGGCCATACATTACATTGAAGCTATGTCCACTTGAATGGGACTAAGTTGATCTCAGGCAATGTGACTGTACCTGCCTAAGAAGATGCTGCGGCACTTCCAGACCCAGATGCGTAACTTGAAGCTCCTGGGCCCCAATGCAAACCCTGTAATAGGGCCCCAACTATAATGCTTTATTCATATTCCTGGGCTCCCTACATGGAGAGGAGAGGCCTTATGGGCCCCCTAAGGCTCCTGAGCCTGGGTGCAATCGCATCCCCTGCATCCCCTATAGTTATGCCCTTGTCCAGACCCTTCAGACAGCTGATCAGCAGGCATCATAAGGATAGGTCATTGAGGATAGAATACCCCTTTAACAAACTGCCACAGCAACATAACAGCAATATGATAGTAATTCACGCTTTGGCTGCCCTATTTTTTACCTTAAAGGGGTATTCCCATCACAGATTTTCATAGCCAAGATGGAAAAACTTGGCTACCGGTCGCCCATTTGGAGCCTACGGAAAGAGCCGAGAGCTTAGACCACCACTGTTTGTTTCTGTAGCTCTCATTGAAGTGAATGGGATTTTACTTTCATGAGGGTTACAGTAAAAGCACTGCGCTCAGAGCTCGTTTTTTTTCTGAAAGGTAGTCTGAACAGAGTAGCCGGGTTTTCTGATCCCAGGATTGGAATACCACTTCCTTGTACGAGCAATTTTTTTTTTCTTTTGTTGCTTTTTCCATAATATTTTATTGCTCATATGTGGGCTTGTTTCTTGTGGAGCAAGATGTATTACTTAAAAGTATCCCCCTGAGGTACATATCATGGCTTACATTTTATTATTCTTTTACTGGGACCTGGGAGTGAAACTCAGAATTTCCAGTGTTGCTATTTTTGCTTTTGTTCTGCTGTTCACACAGTATAAATGACATGCTGACTTTTTCCCTGCTGGTCAATATGGTTACGGCCCTACCAAATTTATGTTGTTGCTTTTTTTCGAACAGTGAAAAAGAAATGTATTTGTCAGTGGAGCTGTGTGAGGGCTGACTTTGTAATTTCCAATCATTCTAGGGTACTTTTTGATCGCTTTTTTAAATTGAGTTTTTGGAAAGCGGACAAACAAAAAACAGCAATTCTGAAGCCTATTATTTTCTTCAATTATATTATGTATTATGCTATATTATGTACTGAAACATTTTTAAAAAATTCTAAATGCAGTAAAAAGGAAAAGAAACTTAATTCTGACATTTATGAGCGGGTCTTGTTTTTTTGGTGTACATATTGCAGTAAAAATGACATGATGACTTTATTCTGTGGGCCAGTATGATTCCGACTACATAAAATGTATATATTTTTTCACTGTTCTATCTTAAAAACAAAATATCTTTGGAAAAAAAATTATTTTCTGCAGCATCTTCTGACCACCATAACTTTTTCATTTTTTTCGTTGACATATTTGTGTGGCGGTGGCCTGATTTGCGCAGGATGCCCTGTAGTTTCTATTCGTACGATTTTGGAGTACATATGACAATTTGATTGCTTCTTATGATTTTTTTTTTCTAGGAGACAGGGTGACCAAAAAAGTGCGATTCTGGCATTGTTCGTTTTTTGGCAAGGTTGACCGGGCAGATCAAATAATTTTGATAATAAATTTGATAAATCAGACTTTTAAGGATGCAGCGATAGAAAATATGTTTTTGTTTTGTTATTGTTTGGATTTTTCTATTACAAGTAGTGGAAAATCTTTTTTGTTTTTAGTTTCACCTGCTTTTATTTTTTCTATAATTAGTAAAAGTTTTTTTTTGTCCCACGGGGGAATTAAAATTGTGATCACATCACTGAGCTATCATTGTTCATCGTACCACTAGTAGGGGTGATCAACTCTCACATGCTATGGTCCCCCCAGACCATCACACCAGCAGGGGGCAGTGTGCCACTCCACAGCAAAGGCAGGTTGAAGGTGGTTACCCCGAGGTCTCCAGACAAGGACATGGCTGTTATCAGTGCCAGAACTAGACCTGGATTTCCCCTCGTCATCCTGACAGCATACACATGGAGGTTGTCCGCCGGACACCTGTTGGGACAGGAAGAGGAGAATACAAAAGGTAACTCCCACCACCGGCTCACCAGTGTCTTCCTGTCCCTACAGGACAGTCCAAGTGGGCCTCCAGGTGTATGCTGGAGGTAGAATGAAGAAAGAAGACTCCCATGCAGCCTGTCCGCCCGTCGGGGGACGACCCTCTGTTCGGGCTGGCAGGGCTTGCGCGGGTGAGACCCTACGAGGGGACCCTCACCCACAGGACCTACCCAGCACTGTTCCCCCAGTGGGAAAATCCTCCCCCAGTACGCTGCCCAGTGGGGTTGTCGTACCGGTAGGAAGCAGCCCCGGTACCTGCAGGCTCGGACGCCGGCGTCTCCAGGGATCCACGTCTAGAGAGGTATGCCAGCATGCATAGAAGCGCTCGGTGCGGTCCGGTCGGCGCGAGTGCAGCGCCATGTGTGTCTCCTAGGCGGCGGGTCCGGTCGGTGTGCGTCCCCACGTGTGTTCTAGTCGGCGGCATCCCGGTGTATGCGGCGTATCCCCCGGGTCCGGCGCGGTGGCGTGACGTCGGCGCGGCCGCGTCACGGGGGGCGGGGCCTCACTTAAAGGGGGCGTGTCGGCGACAAATTTGAAAATTTAAAAGGACTGGATTCCCCTGCATCTCTCCTGTCTGCACCTTACTGAAGATGCCAGCCAGATAGGACACTGAAAGCAGCCTGCTGGTGAGTAGACCGCTTTGGGGGTACCGGGGAGGGAGGATTGAGAAATCAGGTATCTGGTGCTGGAAGTCCTTTTTGCTGTCTCCGTCTCTTAGGACAGAGATGCACAAAAGGTTAGAGAGGCCAAAAAGCGAGTGCCCAAATGTCCAGTTTGCTTGCGGCGGCTAGAAGAGGGCCACACCAAGCCACTATGCGCGGACTGTACAGAGAAGGTGATCCGTGAAGAGGGCTCCTCGGGCATGTCGGACATCCGATCCATGATCCGCGAGGAGATTGAAGCCTCGCTCTCATCTCTTTCTCTGCCGCCCCCCACGAAATGGGTAAGGCAAGCACGAATGGAAGAGTCGGACTCTGAGGAGGGACTCCTAGAAGATTCTCCTTCAGAATCCATGCCGCCCATGGAGGATGCAAGGAAGTATTTCTTTTCATCGGCGGACCTGGGTCAGCTGTTAACTGAAGTCCAGCGCACCACGCAGGTGGAGGAAGAGGTGCCGCAGCAGCCATCCTTTCAGGATAGCCTGTTTCGGGGGCTCCTACCACAGCCAAAACCGTCATTTCCAGTTAATGACATTTTAAAACAGCTGATCCTGACAGAGTCGAAACAGGCAGATCAGAAATTCTTCCTGTCCAAGGAATTCAAGGATCGGATGGTCTTCACACCAGAAGATATCGAGTTCCTAGAAACCGTCCCTAAGGTGGATCTGGCGGTCGCCAGGGTCTCAAAAAAAGCAGCCCTCCCCTTAGAGGACATTTCCCAACTGCGGGATCCACTAGATACCAGAGTGGATTCTGCGATGAAAAAGGCCTGGGAGACCGCGGCCCTGACCGTCAAAGCTAACATCACGGCCACATCTGTGGCGAGATCTATGTCGGTCTGGTTGGACCAACTCCAGACGCTGATTTCTCAGAGGGGCTCTAGGGAGGACATCTCCAGCTGCCTTCCCCTCCTCCAGCAGGCAACCGGCTTTCTGGTAGACGCCTCTATGGAGTCAGTGAGGTTCGGGGCCCGTTCAGCAGCCCTCTCGAACACAGCCAGGAGGGCTGTCTGGGTTAAGGCCTGGACAGGGGATAACGCCTCCAAGAATAGACTCTGTTCCCTGCCCTTCCAAGGACACAGAATCTTCGGGCCTTCCTTGGATACACTCCTAGAGAAGGCATCGGATAAGAGCCAGGGACTACCGTCTGAGAAATCCTTTAAGCGGCCTTCCTCCTCCTACCTTCCTCCTTTTGTTCCCTCTAGAACATACAAGGGGAAAGGAAAAACCGGACGCTGGTCCTATCCCAAAGGCGGAAAGGGTGAGAATCCGCCTTCCCGGATCCTACAAGTAGGGGGTAGACTGAAGGGGTTCGCCCTTAGATGGAGTGAGGTGACCTCCAATCCCTGGGCCTTACGCCTAGTCTAGGATGGCTATAAAATTGAATTTTCCTCCCCTCCTCCCCAGAGGTTCGTGGTCACCCCCTGCCAGTCACCTGCGTCTGCTCAGGCCCTCCAGTTGGGGGTGCAGGAGCTGTTGTCCCTAGGCGCCATCACTCGGGTTCCCGCAGAAGAACTATTCAAGGGGTGCTACTCCCCCTTGTTCCTAATCAAAAAACCTAACGGATCCTATAGAACTATAATTAATCTGAAATTCCTGAATAAATCTATCGCGTATCAAAGATTTAAAATGGAATCGGTGCGGTCAGCAATCCCCTTAATTGCGCCGGATAGTGTCATGGCCACCATGGACTTAAAGGACGCCTATTACCATGTCCTTATACACACAGATTCCCAGCGGTTTCTGCGGTTTGCCCTGGTGATAGATGGCTCTGTCTCTCACTTTCAATTTACGTGCCTGCCGTTCGGGATTACCTCCGCACCCCGGGTGTTCTCCAAACTGGTGTTAGAGATGGTGGCGGCACTAAGGACTGACAAGGTGTTGATTGTCCCATACCTCGACGATTTCCTGATCATAGCAGGATCGGCTTCAGAACTCCAGTTCCAGGTTAACCTCACACTCCGTCTGTTCGAGTCGTTAGGCTGGATCATCAACTCCGCTAAATCCAGTCTTCTACCCGAGCAGAAGAAAACATTTCTGGGAGTGATTCTGGACTCACACCACCAGTGCTCATCTCTTCCCCTAGAAAGGCAAAAAATGATCCAGGATGAGTGTCGGGCACTTCCTCTAACCACCGAAGTCTCCCTTAGGAGAGGCATGAGGGTCCTCGGCCTCATGACATCTTGCATCGGGGTAGTCCCTTGGGCCCAGTTACATTGTAGAACCCTCCAAGACTTTATCCTAAACAACTGGGATAAATCCCCTGCCTCCCTGGATCGGAAAGTCGTCCTTACCTACAAGATAAAATCCTCCTTGGAATGGTGGATGTCTATCTCCAACCTTGCCAGAGCCACGGCTTGGTACCCCGCATCCCCAGTATCCATCTTTACTGACGCAAGTGCAACTGGCTGGGGGGCCCACTTAGGCCGTCATTACGTCCAAGGGGGCTGGAACCGGGAGGAAGCTACTCAATCCTCCAACTACAAAGAACTTTGCGCGGTCTGGAAGGCCATTCGGGGCCCCGAGACAGAGATCAGGGGTAGACACATTAAGAGCTTTTCGGATAACATAACAACTGTGTCCCTCATTCGCCACCAGGGATCCACGCGGAACCCCCGACTCCAAGACCTGGTGGCGAAAGTTCTCGGGTGGATAGAGCAGCGGACGCCTTCCGTCACAGCGTACCACGTAAGAGGCCCAGAGAACTCCATGGCGGACCATCTCAGCTGCAGGAAGATAGACCCGGGGGAGTAGACTCTACATCCACATGCGTTCCAGCTAATTTTAGAGAGATGGGGGACACCCAAGGTGGACTTGTTCGCCTCTCGGGAGAACACCAAGTGTCCCCGGTTTTTCTCCAGGGGAGCAGACGGGGGCTCCCTGGGAATAGATGCACTATCCCAGGCCTAGGATTGGGACCTTGCATACGCCTTCCCGCCTATCCCCCTAATTCCTCGGGACCTAAGGAAAATTCAGGAGTCCCCAGGCTCCGTTATCCTGGTGGCCCCATTCTGGCCCAAGAGACACTGGTTCCCGCTCCTGGCTGCTCTCTCGACACAGGAGCCTCTACATCTGCCGCAGAGAGACAACCTCCTTCAGCAGGGTCCCCTGATATGCCCAAAGGTCCGACAGTTCAGACTGGCGGCCTGGAAGTTGAGCAGGTAAAATACCTGAGCCAGGGCCTATCAGGGAGGGTGACCACTACTTTATGTGAGAACCTCAAAAAATCCACCAGAAAAATATACTCCAGGGTGTGGGATACCTTCTCTAGGTGGTTGGGGCATAGTATACATGACCTCCAACAGCCCGACATTAACAAAATATTGGAGTTCCTACATGATGGTTTGGACATGGGGCTAAGACCTGGTACCCTTAAGGTCCAGGTGGCCGCCCTTGGGGCCTTCTTCGACTTCCCCTTAGGCGACCATAGGCTAATTAGGAAATATCTGAAAGGGGCAGTCAGACTCCACCCCTTTATAAGGGAAACCATGCCCCCCTGGGACCTGAACCTTGTTTTGCAGGCCCTCTGCGCACATCCCTTTGAGCCCCTGGAAGATCTATCAGTAAAGATCCTCTCCTATAAAGTTGCCTTTCTAGTTGCCATCACATCCGCCAGACGGATCGGGGAGATCCAATCCCTCTCTATTAGGCCCCCGCACATGACCACCTTCCCAGGTAAAATAGAGTTCAGGCCTGACCCCTTTTTCCAACCGAAAGTTCTCACAGACTTTCACAGAGAACAGCGAATAGTACTTCCCTCCTTCTGCCAGGAACCCCGTAACACCACGGAACAGAGGTTCCATAATTTAGATGTTAGACAAGCAGTCCTGAAGTATTTGGAGGTCACACATTCCTTCAGGAAGTCTAACAACCTCTTTATTCAATTCCAGGGTCCACGCAGAGGAGGGGCCGCTACTAAGGACTCCTTAGCGCGTTGGGTCAGGAGGGCCATAGAAGAGGCCTACAGATCCCAAAGGATCCCACTCCCGGGCGACGTTAGAGCCCATTCCACTAGGGCGGTCGCCTGTTCCTGGGTGGAGAGAGCCCAGGCGACAACCGACCAGATCTGCAGAGCCGCCACATGGTCAAGCACTCATACCTTCACGAAACACTATCGCCTGGACCTGGGGGCCAGCGGTGATATGGCCTTTGGGCGGAAGGTGCTACAGGCAGTGGTCCCTCCCTAAAGCCCTTGATTGTTGACACTACTCCATGTGTATGCTGTCAGGATGACGAGGGGAAGACAGGAATTAGGTCCTACCTGTTAATTCCTTTTCTTGAAGTCATCCTGACAGCATAGGGGCTTTCCCCTCCCCCTCAGTTATTTTTTACATGAAGTAACATATTGTACTATGATTTCTGTATTAAAAATGATTGGTTAAGCAAAGCCGGGTCACTGTAGTTATTTGGTACACACTGGTGAGCCGGTGGTGGGAGTTACCTTTTGTATTCTCCGCTTCCTGTCCCAACAGGTGTCCGGCGGACAACCTCCATGTGTATGCTGTCAGGATGACTTCAAGAAAAGGAATTAACAGGTAGGACCTAATTCCTGTCTTTTTGCTGAAGACCACCTGGTTCCACTCAATAGAGTCCAGTGTTGTTGCCACTCATAAACGTGTATTTTCCTTGATTCCAGATCCAGACTCAAAGAAGGGGTTGCATAGTTTTGCATTCAGGTGACGGTGTTGTCCTAAAAGGATATGTCAGAAAAAATTTGGAACCGAGATTGGGTGGTCCATACCAGATCCAGTTGACGACTTCCACTTCAGTCAAATTGGAAAGACAAGACAACTGGATACATGCCAAGCACTTCCAGAAAGTCCTCACTTACACTATTGCTATATGCTACCACACACACACACAGACTCAGTAATGTGTTGAAAGATGATTGGGACAATAAGTTTGTTAAAAAATCATGAATTACTTGTTGTAGCACTTGATTATGCAGGAAAATTGAAAAATTGTTGAATATGAATATGGGGGCGGAGCCTAACTGCGGAGAGAGATGGACGCTTAGAGCCCGCGCTCCATCTCCATAGCACAAGAAAGGGCACCTAACAGCAGCGATCTCACCTGAAAAAGGGGAAGCTTGGAAGGGAGAAAACGGGAGACCACGCGGTGACTCCACATGCGGCGGGCAAGATGGCGCCGCCGGCGGCTGCAGCTCTGTCGGCAGCGCGGGAGGGAGATATCTCCTCGGAGGGAGAAGAAGATGAACCCCTCTCAAAAGGATTTATGAGAGACCTTTTGTCAGCAACTATGAGCCCACTGCTTGCCGAATTAACAGCCATCAAGGAGGAGGTAGGGAGCATGGGGAGGAGAGTGGAGGAGCTTGAGAGCTCCACGGCAACCATCACCACACATACGGGGGAGCTAGCAGCAGTAGTGAAGGAGCAGCACTCCCAGCTAAATAAGATGATCCTCATGCAGGAGGATCTAGAGAATAGGAGTCACCGCAATAATGTCCGCATAAAAGGACTCCCAGAGTCCTGGGCATCTGAAGCCCTACAGAAAGTTGTAATGGAGATTTTTGTGAATTTACTGGGGGAGGACAAAGCTGCAGGGATCATCATAGAGAGAGTGCACAGAGCCCTCAGACCACAACCGGCCACATCTGACCCCCCCAGGGACATAGTGTGCAAGGTACTGTCATTTCCGGATGCAGTGGCCATTCTGAACGCGGCACGCAGCTCTAGAAACCTGCAGTATGATGGGGCGACGATCCAAATCTTCCAGGACCTCTCCCCCTCTACATTAGCCAAGCGCAGGTTATTGCGACCCCTTCTGGAGGAACTAAAAGCCAAAATATTAAGTATGCGTGGTTGTTTCCTTTCGGAATTGGAATCACACACAAGGGAAGGAGGATTAATATAAGATCCCCAGAGGACTTACAAGAAAGCTGGCACTTCTTGGGACTTGAACCCATAAACCTCCCCAACTGGCTCCCCCTCCCGGAGCTGCCAAGGCTCCCGACCCTGCCTACATTGCCTCCGCAAGATAGCTGGCACACAGTCACCAACGCGAAATCCCCCCGTAGCAAGCAGAAAAAGAAACAAAGAGAGGAAAATACCGATGGAACCACCTGAAGTCGAAAAGTCAAGGACTTTGCTGAATCCATAGCTATGGTTAAAGCACCAGTTGAATTCCTAAGAGTTATAAGGTTTCGCTGGTGAGGCCCGGGAGGATTTCCTACCGGGCACGAGAAGAAAAGCTCGCCGATTAACAGAGTTCCGACATGGCAACCAGATTCCGCCGGTTGGATATCACCAGCTGTAATTTACCAGTTGATCCCCCCTTACTATGCCCCCCCCCCCTTAAAAATAGGGCCCTATTGTGCTCCCCCGATTAGGCTTTAGCTAAATTCTTCTAGCCTACAGTTGAAAACTCTCCAACCGCCCGGAGTATACGTTTGCGCTCCAGTTGTTCTACGGAGCCCACTCGTATCTTGCACAGCACTGACAGTGCTGTTTTGTTAACTTTACTTAACTTAACAACCGTTTTTCACCAATTGTACAACCCACCCACCCCTCACCCTTCTTCCCCCTCTCACTTTCCTAAACCCGCTCCCCACCCTAACCTCTAACACATAAACAGCTTCAGGTATCTGAGATACGGTCCGGAAGGTGACGCCTGTCAGTATATTTAGTGTCTTGGAGATTTGTTGAGTGACTAATCTGTGTGCTGTTTTCTGTCTTTGACATTTTCATCCCCTAGTGCTCTTAAAAGCATCATTCAATCTCACCAGGGAGTGATGGAGGGTCCATATGCCACGGAGCCTCTCAGAGTCACATCATTCAATGTCCGGGGAATGAACTCTCCTCAAAAAAGGTACAGCATATCACAGCTAATCAAAAAATATAACACCAAGATCCTGCTCCTCCAGGAGACACACTTTAAGGCCAACAAATATAGTCCCCTCCCGGGGAAACATTTTCCCCAGTGTTACCACAACACACATCCCGTCTCGGCCTCTAAAGGGGTGTCAATCTTGTTACACAAGTCCATCGTGTTTACCCTGAAAGCTAAGTACTCTGACGAGCTAGGGAGAACGCTTTTCATAAAAGGCTCCATTAATAATGCAAAAATAACAATAGCAAACCTTTACGCCCCTAACTCGAACCAAGTAGAGTGGCTGATAGAACAGTTGAGAATACTGAAAGAATTTGCTGAGGGCCCAATTGTATTAGGAGGGGTCTTTAACCTGTTCCTTAATCCCCTATTGGACTCGTCAAAGGGTAGATCTTGGATCTCCCAGAGACAAATCCAAAAACTGCATAAAATGCTCCAGGAGTTGAAGGTCGTAGACGCATGGAGAGCCATTAACCCCACAGGAAAAGACTATACGTACTTTTCACAAGTACATAACTTATTCCAGAGACTTGACCATATTTATGTCTCCGGGGAAATCCTGAACAGGGTAGTGAAAGCAAAAATAGATGCAATCACTATCTCAGATCACTCACCCATACATATAGATCTTAGATTTTTCGTAGAAAGACATAGAGAATGGATATGGAAATTAAACGCCTCTTTGCTGGACTCAGAATTGGAGAGGGACCGCCTCACAGGTTTGCTGGATGAGTTCTTCCTACTCAATGACACGGGCGACGTCAACACCCCGGTTGTGTGGGAGGCGCACAAAGCGTACATGAGAGGCTTGTTCATCTCTCTGGGCTCCAAACTTAAAAAACAACATCAGCTCAAAATAGATAATCTCTTAATCCAAATTGCGAAACTAGAACAACTCCACAAACTATCTCTGATTAAAAATAGCATGGAGGAGCTGCTGGACCTCAGGAGGGAACTTAAACGCTTGCTAGAATCCAGATACAATAAAAAGCATCTCTATCTTCAATACAAGTTCTATGCGCATGGCAACAAGGGCAGCAAGCTACTTACCTCCTTAATTAAAAAAGCCAAATCGAGGAACCACATCGCCTCCATTAGAGACCATCTAAGCGTATCCAAATCCACATCAAAAGAAATCGCAGAGACCTTTCAAAGGTTCTACGCGGAGCTTTATAATCTCAAAAACCCAGACTCCCCCACAGATCGGAATAACACCATAGCTCAGATTGACCACTTCCTCTCCTCTGCTAGCCTGCCCAAGCTGAAGGATACTGAGGTAGCGAATTTATTACAACCTATTTCCTTAGAGGAAGTAGAGGATATAATTAAGAATAGCCCTAATGGGAAGAGCCCTGGCCCGGACGGCCTCCCAGCAATATATTATAAATCATTTAAGGACACGTTGGCCCCCAAACTGAGAGACGTGATGAACGCACTCATGACAGGAAAACAACTCCCTAAACAGGCACAAGAGGCGCACATAACGCTCATTCATAAGGAAAATAAAAACCCGGAGCTCTGTGGCAGCTACAGGCCCATCTCTCTTATTAATGTGGACATTAAATTTTGGGCAAAACTCCTGGCAAAAAGGCTAGAAGACATCATCCCATGTCTGATAGACAAAGAACAGTCCGGATTCGTCAAAAATAGAGAGGGCAGGGACAACTGCTACAGATTGCTCCACGCCATTAGATATGCGCAGTCCCATAATATAGAATTGGCATTAGTCGGCACCGACGCCGAGAAGGCGTTCGATAGGGTGAGCTGGACCTATATGGAAAGAGTTCTGAGCCATTTCAACTTCCCACCCACCTTTATCGCAGCCATCTTTTCCCTATATAAGGAACCCTACGCAAGACTTAAAATAAATAACTTACTTTCTCCCCCATTTGACATCAGGAACGGCACCCGCCAGGGCTGCCCGCTCTCACCGTCCCTTTTCATTCTCACACTAGAACCTTTATTGAGGACGGTTAGACTATCTCCTAACATTAGGGGTCTGGAGGTGGATTCGGTTGGTCTGAGTGCGGCAGCCTTTGCGGACGATATTATGTTCATAATCACTGAACCAGATTCAGGAATCCCCAACCTGATTACCCTATTGGATAACTTCGGCTCCATCTCTAATTTTAAGATAAACTTCACCAAATCTACTATTTTCAACGTATCGATCCCCCCCAGCTTGGTGGATCCAGCTTAGGTCCAGCTCGCCCTTCGAATGGTCTGACACCTCTATAGACTACTTGGGAGTGAAGATCACCAAAAACACCGACGATTTGTACAAAGCTAACTTCGCGCCCCTGCTGACGCAGATTAAGCTCTTATTACAGAAATACGACATCCCGTGTGCCTCTTGGCTAGGCAGGAAAAATATACTAAAGGCCTATGTCCTTCCCCAAATCTTGTACAAACTTAGAATGGTGCCCATCCATCTACCCCAGATGTTCTTCAAAGCTTTACGCTCTGCCTTTTCTGGATATACTTGGAGACAAAAGAGGCCTCATATCGCCTTTAGCCTTATGATTAAAAGGAGGAACGAGGGGGGGATTGGGCTACCGTGTGTCCACGACTTTTTTCAGGCAGTCCAACTGAGGTACTGGCTGGATCTAGCATCCCCCAGGGGTGACGACATCCTGCGCGCCCTGGCTAAGGGATGTGAGGGAGACTCCTTCCTGGAGGAACTCTGGTTCCCAACCAAAAATAACTATAGATCTAAAAACTTTAACCCGCTCCTAAGGGGCCCATGCGAGGCCTGGGACAGGTACAGACGCTCCTTGGCGCCAGATCCTTTCCCCCCTAGCTCCGCTGAGCACCATTAATAGGTACCTAAATCGGCCTGCCGATAGCGTCTCCAGAAACCTATGGAAGAGATTTGCACCTTTTAATTTAGTCGATCTACAAACACAAACACACAATAAACCAGCAGATATTTTAGAAAGGTTGGCGCCGCAGCTCTCGATATCTTTCCTACAAAAAGCCCAAATAACGCAAACATTCGGCGAATTTCAGAGACTCTCCAAATCAACGAGACCTGAGACCCCGTTTGAAAAGACGATCAAAAGCCACCCTAACAATAGCTCCATATCCAGTATTCGCAACAGGTTCATCGCACCCACAGCCCTTTATAAACCGGCGTTCTTAACATTGTGGGAAAAGGAACTCAAAATAACTCTCACCACATCTGACATAAAACTGATCTTAGAGACCTCATTTGGCCTGTCTCCTTGCATCTTACTTCAAGAAAGTCATTACAAAGTCTTAGCCAGATGGTATAGGACTCCGCAGTGGCTATACACACATAAGCTAGCTAAACAGGACAAATGCTGGAGATGCGAAGTAGCAACAGGCTCTTATAATCACATCTGGTGGGAGTGCGATGCACTCACCACATTCTGGAAGGATGTAGAGGAGGTATTACGTCTACTTAAACCTAACTTCCGAATCACGCCAGAGATGCTCTTCCTTTGGAGACCCTAAGCCAACTTCCACCCCCTTAGAGACAAATTATTGGCATACCTGCTAGATGCAGCTAAAGCACTGATACCCTCCCTTTGGCTTCAGAAAGCACCACCCAACCTGGCACTTTGGAAAACCAAAGTGGAGGCAATTTATAACATGTAGGAGTTCCATAGCTGGAACACGGACTCACACGAGGGATTCATCAAAACTTGGCACCCCTGGAGACAAATAAACACACTCTAATACACAATAGAGGGATACCCGGAGAGGAAAGACTATGGAGCCAAGCGTCACATGAGCGAGCTCCCCTAAGATCCCAAGGGGATCGTATCCCCTACATATATCGGCTCAGGTCTGGAGTGAGACCCTCCCGGAATTGAGGACTTGGCCTGGAAGCTGGCAGGAGAGAGTGGCGAGCGGTTCCGCGGCGTCTTACACCCATTGGAGAGACAGGCTGAGCTCGGATAGTGAGTACCTAGATGGAGAAGCAATAAGCTAAACATTCCCTGTCAGGGGGCAACCCCCCCTTGGACCAGACTAAGTTACAGACGGACCGTACTACTACCTCCCCTTACCCCCCTTCCCCCTCACTCACCCAATTCTTTCCCACCCCCCTCCCTTCCAACCCCAATCCCTCCCACAAGAACTGTTCAGAGGTTTAACCTGTTCAACTTTTCTCTCATGGGCATTGTGCTTTCGAGGGGGCGCCTATGCCATCCGTTAAATGGACGCCAACCCGCCTTGGGCAAGGGGTGCGCTGCCCGCAGCGATGAGAGAAAGGAGTTCTTTCTTACAATATAGTAATTATATGCTTCTTTAATGCTACTGTTATGTTGCATTCATATGCCAGAGACCGTTGTGCGGCAGACACAGACTCTTCCTACTGCAATTTGATTCTTCCGCTGCTTCCTTATGTTAATAATTTGCTTTGTGTTTGGTCTCAGGAAAAAAGGAATGTGATATTTAATGTAAAACCTTAATAAAAATGTGTTATAAAAAAAAAAAGAAGAATTGTTGAATATGTGTTCTCCCCTATGCCCTTTTTGTCAATTCTCTTCACTATGAAGCAGATCAGGTCAAACAGATAGTTGCTTCTTAAGCATACAATCCTTTGTACCCTTGTAAGATTTACACCTGCCACCCTTGTGTAACCACATGATGGTCTGTCATAAATGTTAAGCCCTGAACACACACTGTTCAAGAGAGCCGTGGATAATTGGCCAAGGCCAAATGGTAAGCCTCGTGTAATGTCTATGGGCATGGCTAATGGTTTATTTGCCCATTCATACTATAGATTAGGGATAAGCTAGTGGAAGCTACAGACTATGGAGATGATCACTTTTTCACAGTATTGGGGCTGCTTAATTGAATTCATGCAATTTAAGCTTATTGATTGAGTGTTATTAACCAATATACAATAGTGCTAGATGACCCTATAGCTCAAGAGGATAGGAAGATGGATTGTGGGTATAATAAAAGTTATCCTCCAAATATTGCTGATATTTCTTGATTTAGGTTATAAACTACTGCTATTGTGTGTTCCATAAGCCTTACAGGTCTGTATATATGGACAGGCAGGGAAAGTATTCCATAGCAAACAACAAGGTATACTTCTCTGAACAGATATTCAAATTATTCTTAGGGGAATGTAATGTTTTGTGATGTATTCTTTTGTCTTGGATTTCAACTAACTGTAGGAAGGCATAATGCAGGAAATAGGGACAGGATGACGGCATTGGCATGCATCCTTGCAGAAGTAATCCTCATGGCAAAGGTGACAGTTAGGTTTCTCCATAGATGTTAGGGAAAGACTCTAGGAAAACATGATGGAAAAGCCAAAATTGAAGCACTAGTGGCCCACTCAGGTTGTACCTAAGGGAATTGTAACCCTCTTAATTTCATAATCTTTAATTACTTCACGCCTGAATATATACAGGAGGCTAAAAGATGAGGCTACTCATCGAGAGAACAGGAATAGACCCTACAACCGCGATATCTTTTCAGATCATTACCATTACTCATAAAACTAACTCCCATAATGTGTTTTATTCTTTGTAAGAAGAAATGCAGAAAGAGGTTCCTATCTCCATCACTGCTAGAAATATGTTTTTAGAATTAGCAGAGAATATAGCAGAATGTAAACATAATGCTCAGCCACGGCCGAGGAAGGGGAATTAGCTCAAGTATGCCCCTAGTGGCAGAGTGTAAAAATAATGGAAAAACTGCATGTTGTACTAAGAGTGAACTAGAGAGGTATTGCCAGTGTAGTGTTCTCTGAAGCTAAGGTAGTTGCTGGTAGCAACCAAATGTCTGTGGGAAATACAGTTAATAATAAAAAGCTACTGGCAGAAGAAAAAGCAGAAAGGATCCTGAATGACACCATGGTTGCCCTAAATGAAGTCACTAGGTTGGAGACAGAATCTGAGGTCATATTAAAGGAGAATGAGCACCACAGAGGATTAGCCTATGAAGATGAAGCTAATCGCAGATCATGTCTGGAAGCGCAAGCTACACAATGTGAAGAGGACTTTAAGAAAATACAAATAAGAACCCAAGATTTAAGGGCCATTTACATGGGACGAGTGTCAGGGAAACTATGCCTGTCACTCGTCCCCGAGTATACTCGCTCTTGTGCTGTCACACAGGAGCGAGTATCGCTGGATCACTCACAGCGGGGCCAGCATAGAGGCGGGGCAGCTGGAGGAGAGTTCTCTCCCCCCACCCCTCTCCATTTACTGTAGGCTGCGGCTGTTCAGTACTGAACAGCTGCTGTTTACACAAAAGATCATTGTTCAATTCTACAGCATGCTTAAACTAAATGACTAGACAAATCTCACCCAGTCATTTAGTTTAAACATGCTTTTACATGGGATGATCATCGTTAAAAACCCTGCAGTAGAGTATGGCAAATTATGCTTAGAAGGTGACTGGGGCACTGCAAGTGAACAGTTTGTAAAAACTTGAAAAGTCTTGAGGGAAGAGACCACCTCTGTAAAAAATAGTAAAGACATAGAGAAGGCAGAAGGTGAGGCTGATGAACCTGAGAAGGCCACTAAAGAAGCTGAGACTGAAAAAAAGGCCTCAAAAGTTGCAGGTGAAGAAAACCATGTAAAAGAAGTTGTAGAGACTAGCAGAACAGAGTCAATAGAGGCAGACTCCACACAAGGTCCTGTAGAGAAGCAACTGAAGAACCAACAGCAATTCAGGAAGGAGGAAGATGAGTTTCAGCAAGAGATGGTATAAACCAGGAAGAAAACTGCAGTAATAGCCTGACATATATAGATCCCCAAGTCTGAAGTTTTGACCCTGGATGGGCAAAAGCTTTATAGATGCTTTATCAGAATAATCAGATACACTCTAAAATATGTATCCGAATCACTTGGGTTTAGATTATCTGTTAGTATCTAAAGGAGGTGTATGTGGCAAATTTAATCTTGCAAATTGCTGTCTCTAGATAGATGATGAAGGAAAAGTTATTAAAGAAATAACAAATATGTCCAAGTTCAGACCTGGAATAAATGGAATACTAATGATTTGTTTGGGGTGGGGGATGGGGGATTCTAAGTATAGACCCCTAGACCAAAATGATGGTGCTATATAGATATTGAGCATCAAAGTTGGGAATGTGGTACCTGGGATGTGGATATGAAAGAGTTAATACAAGTAAGATGGTGGGTGTTATATGCCTATTTAAGGGCAGGAAACAACAATTGTAGGGTTAAAGACGTACTGTGCCTGTATAATACTGGAATGAAATGGAACCAATCAGTTTGCTTTTAGATAACGAAGTAATGTCTTTATGTAGATTGTATAAGAGAGTAAAGGCTTATTTAGACCCATCGGTTCTTCTTCAAAATTCGCTCAAAGCCATCTTTTGAGCGATAACCGTTGCGTCTAAATGCACGTGCATTTTGGGTCGTTCCTAGCTTAATTCTAGTTTTCTTGAATTGAGCGATGACCTCTTATCAGCGGTCCAGGCTGTTATCACATTCGGCAGCGCTGATAAGATTCTTACAGCCCATGCCCCACTGGTAGTTCACAGCAGGACACGAGCTGTAATCCTGGAGAACAATACAGCTGCTGCTTATGCAGAACAGCTGTATTGTTTGGCGGTGTCCCGCTCTGCCTGCATAGCTCTTTAGTAGCTACTATAGACTATGCAAAGATGATCGCTCAAAACTGTCACTCAAACTATCGTTTGAGCGACTTTTGAGCAATCATCTGTCAGTGTAAATGGGGTCTTAGTAACCTTTTGTCCTTAGTTCAGTCTTGAGAAATGATTCTACTGAACTCACACACACACATATATATATATATATATATATTAAAGAAGTGATAATTCCTGAAGAATCTGCCTTTGTGTTTTTGGATTCTACAACATTGGGTCTCAAAAGTGATGGAACGGATCCCGGGGAGCTGTGTTTCGTATTCAGCAGACTCCCTGTTCCAGCGCTACATACGCCTGAAGTCAGCTTGACTCTAGAGATGAATGGGAGATGTTCGTGCAGAAAGTATCTAGCTGGAGCAAACGCCGTACATGGCGTCATAAGGTCAGAGACTTTCTATGAGACATGTCACAATCTTTTTATTTTTGATAGGTGCCCTTTAATACTCCCGTTGTATAAGTTATTTTCAATTAGATTTTATATGCAAGGATGTATTTAAGCCAAGTGTAAGCCGGTAATCAGAGTAATTGTGTGCAGGCCAACTAGACTGGATGGGGAAGATTGTACATACAAAGGAATCTTTATTTTATTAGTTTGTGTTTATACTCTCATTGTCAAAGCAATCTCTCCCCTAGAAGAAGTTATCGGAAACTTTCTCTGTGATTGTATCATTGATGTAAGTAAGGCTGCTCTCACACAGGCGTCTCTTAAAACGCCGAGTTTAAGATGTTTTTTTGCTGCATTTTTAAACACGTTTGACTGTGTTTTTTAGAGCGCCGCATCATTACAATGGATGATGAGGTGCTTTAAAAAGATCTAAAACGCACTAAAATAGGGCAGACAGCATTTGAAAGTTGCGGCGGTTTGAACGCCCATCTGAGAAGCCCCATTGAAATTAATGGAGGTGTTTCACAGCGTTTAGCGCGGCGTTTGAAACAACAGATGGATGTGCAATGCATTTCAAAGGTTATCTGCTGTATGTATATATTTAGTGATAAAATAGTATTGGCCCTGAAATTGTGACCCCAGTTTTCATTTCCACACTGCTAATCAGTTCAAGGCATAGCTAGATTTTAGGGAGCTTCTCTGTCTTTGGAACCCCCAGAATGTAAGTGTGAACATGATTTGGCTTCATTTTGTGTATTGAGCCCTGTGTGGTGCAAAGTGTTAAGGCAGTAGAACTGTAGTCCTAAACTCTTGCTCAAGACTGAAGGTTGTGAGTTCAATTCCTGCTTGCTTCAGGTAGCCAGCTCAGGGTTGAATCCATTCTTCCAAGGTCAGTAAAATGAGTACCCTACTTGGTGGGGGATAATAAATTACTTGAAAGCGCTGTCAAATAATTTAGTGCTATACAAATAACAAGATTTATTGTTTTTCTTGAGTGCTGGAACTTTTCTTTTTACTAACTCTGCCTTTATTGTATTCATTTAACCCCTTAGTGACCAGCCTATTGCCTTTTTACGTCCTAGCTTACTGGGCCTTAATCCCTGAGGACGTAAAAACACAATTCCTGCAGGGATCAAGGCCCTGCAAGCTGAGGACATGACAGCTCCATGCTGCTGGCTCCCGGATGTAGCCGGGAACCTGGAGCTGCCATTCCGGGCCACGGGTCTCCTCCCACGGTCACATGATTGCTGGCATTTCCCGAATGCGGGCGATCATATAAAAGTCAATATAAAATTTTAAAAAGTTAAAGATTCAGCTGCCCTGATGGCACTCACCCGCCTTCTCCATGATGTCCCGCGCTGTCCTGGCCTCCCGGGTCCCGTCATACGTCGGGCACGCACACAGAAGGCGCACGTGGCCCGAGAAATTTAAAAACTCTCCTGCTCCCTGCTTCAATGTGTAGCCGAGAGCAGAAAGATGTTACCGGGAGTCGCTGTATGCAGTTCCCAGTCACATGATCGCTGCTATCCAATAGATAACAGCAATCATGTAAAGTAAAAAAAAGTTTTAAAAAAGTAAAAAGAAAAAAAGTTTAAGTTTCATCTCCGCTCATGGCTCATATCCATGAGGGGAGATGAAATAATGTACCTAAGGCCCCGGATTTATCCGTAGACCTTACCACGGCTTTTGCGCACAATCACAGATCCGGTTCGCAAGGGAAGGTGAAGTTACTTACCTAAGGCCCTCCAGCGATGCCCCCCGACAGGATCTTTATCCATGGACCTTTCCCCAACTTTGGCGCATGTGCCCATTAGCAAAATGGCGAACACAGGCGCAGAAGCTGTGGAGGGCCCAATAAATTTTAAATCTCCTTGCTCCTGGCTACTAAAGGTAGCAGAGAGACTGGAGCAGTGACCATGGGCTGCAGTGAGCGGTCTCCGGTCACGTGATTGCTGTTATCCAATGGATAATGGCGATTACGTAAAAGTTAAGACACAGTTGAAGTTTGATGCGCCTTTCCGTTTGAGCCCCATTGTGCATACTGACATAATATTAGGGCCACAATGGGTATGTTTCTGAACACGGGACAAACGCGGGTATTCATTTTGGGGTGAAAGTCTTCATTCTAATGTGTGCTGTACAAATAAAAATGTTTTTAAAATAACACAACTGCCAAAAAAATTAAAATCGTAATTTTTTCCTTCTGATTTTCTCAGATTCATTCAAAAACTGTGGGGTAAATATACCCAGTACACCTCTAGATAAATGCAATAAGGGGGTCTAGTTTTCAAAATGGGGTCACTTGTGGGGGTTCTCTGTCGTTTTGGTCGCTCAAGTGCTCTACAAGTGGGCAATGGGACCTAAAACACCTTCAAGCGAAATGTCTGTTCTAAAAACAACCAGCTGCTCCTTTCCTTTCGGGCCCAGTTATGCATGCGAACATAATATCAGGGCCACAATAGGTATGGTTCTGAACACAGGACAAACAGGGGGATCCATCTTGTGGTGCAAGTCTTCATTCCTATGTGTGCTGTACAAAAAAACGTTTTTTTAAAGTGACACAATTGCCAAAAAAATGAAAATCGTAATTTTTTTCCTCCTGCTTTGCTGAGATTCATTCAAAAACTGTGTGGTCAAAATGCGCAGTACACCCTTTAGATGAATTTGTTAAGGGGTCAAGTTTTCAAAATGGGATTATTTGTGGGGGTTCTCCATCATTTTGGCCACTCAAGGGCTCTACAAGTGGGCAATGGGGCCTAAAACTCCTTCAAGCAAAATGACTCTTCTGAAAGCTGTTGTTCCTTTTGGTCTGGGGCCCCTTTTTTATACGGACACAAGATTAGGCCCACAATGGGTATGTTTCTGAACACGGGGCAAATGGGGGTATCCATTTTGGGTGCAAATCACCTTTTTCATGTGCACTATAGGAAAAATTCCCGTCTTTAAATGGCATATTTGCAAAAATATGAAATTTTATTTTTTCACCTCTAAATTGCCTTAATTTCTGAAAAAAAACTGTGGGGTAAAAATACTCCTGACCCCCCTCAGTAAATACATTAAGGGGTGTAGTTTTTAAAATGTAGTCATTTGTGGAGGTGTCTATCATTCTGACACCTATGAGACTTTGCAATCTTGGCTTGGTGTAGGAAAAGAGAATGTTCCTCAAAATGTTAAAAATCAATGTTAAATTTGTTCGTCTCTTAAATGGTTAAAAAAATTTGAAGTTTTTCTAATGTGTGTCCAGAATAAAGTAAACAGATGGAAATATATATATATCATCAACAATTTGTACAGTATGTTTGCACATATTTGAGATATTGCAGTTCAAAATGTGAAAAAATGACAATTTTTTCAAAATTTTCCCAATTTTGTTCCTTTTAGTAAATATACACAAATTCTATCGGACTTTTTTTCCACCTAAATGAAGTACAATATGTGACAAAAAATGTCAGAATCACTTGGATATGCAAAACCTTTACGGAGTTATTCTATGTCAAAGTGACACGTCAGGCACAAACAGGCTTGGTCACTCAGAGATTAAGGTGAGTTCCCCCTACGGAGTTCCTACGGACACTCCCCACTACTGGATGCTCTGGAAGGACGAGGAGTTCCTGCAAGCAGAGAAGCTAACCCAGATCAAGGTCCGATAGCCGCCCCTTTATAGAATAGGCTATTCAGGTGAGTTGTCTCCAGTTAAGAGCCTTTCTTTTTGGTTATCGCTTCTGGATCCTAGTAGCACTGCCTTTGTTTTAATTGTTCTCTACTGTTGGTCTGTTGGAGGTGTCCTGCGCCCAGTCACCTTCTGTGCATGCCTTGATGTATCCACTGGTACTAACACCTCCGAATAGTCTGTCAGAATAGCCCAGGTGGCGGGCAATTCATTGATGTGCCGACTTTTGATGGTGGTTGCCTCAGAAGTCTGGCATGAGTCTAGTGTGCGAGAGAGAGCACATGCTTAACTGTTGAATGATAGCCTGGCACTTGCTCAAATAGTGGATACTGAAGAAACCCTCAATCCCCATTATTTAACCTTTTACATGCCGTGGTCTGTGCAACTGATTCATGTAAAATGCTGACAGAGGGAGGGGGCTCCCTCTCTCACCCAACGGACCCCCACAATGTGATCGTGGGGTTCCAATTGGTTGCAGTGGCACTTGGAGGCTTGAATATTTGCCAGGTATGGTGGCCTATGGTCGTTAGTTGATAATTAAGTTGCAAACAGGCTTCATTACTAAAGGGTTAATGGATTAATTCCTCATGGATTGCTGGCAGTTACAGGCTTCTGCTCCAACCTCTGTGTTATTGCGGCTCTGACAGCATGCACCTGCACAGATGTACTGTCGGGGTCCCAAGCGACAGCCCCTGGACGATCAACTATTGATGACTTATGCTGATGATAGGTCATCAATAGTATTCTCATGGAAAAGTCTGAGATAGGAAATACGGGAGGAGTGACATCATTCTATTGACTTAATCTCCAAAGCAGATAGTAATCTGTTTAATAGTATAATCCCCCATTGACCTATTGCTGAATAGTCTCTAATAACACATAAGTATGGATCGCTGCCCAGACTGTTCTCACTGGGAACTCACCTTCTTCTATGGAAAACACTTGTGTAACTGCTGGCATTGTTGTCTTTCCTTATAAGTACAGCCTTTACAGACGGGACAAATGTCACCTTGAGTGACATCACGGCACAGAAAGTTATGTTAACCCATTAATGGCTATTGTTCTCCCATCTTAAATTCAGATTTTCAAGGTTGGAGTTTCTCGGACTGATATTGCCCTCCTTCACACAGCCTTATGCGTAATTGCACGCGGCTCCACATAACTTACTTATGCCGCGAACGAGTCTTTTTAAAATTGCACATTTTACTGCACACTTTGCACCCGCAGGGCATGCTCATTTGCACAAAATTTGGAACAAAATAGTTTTTTACCCTAAGGAGTTCCAGATGTGTTCTTTTTCCAGCAGAATTGTGCAGCGCATTGTACATCTCTTTGCACATTGCACACACATTTGCGCACCTCCCATAGACTTTTATGGGAACTTTTGGTGCAAAAATGCCCAAAATAATAGAGCATTTGCGCGCCAAATGCATTTTTTCAGCATTTTCGTACGTAATACGTAGAAAATAGAACCCATTGATTTTAATGGGCTGGTTTGCATACCTGTATTTTGCACACACGAAAAAGAAACGCAGCAAGGTCTACTTTTTGAGATCTCTCTCACTCTCCCCCCTGCATCTGCCCGAACGAGTATGCAGTTACTCGATGCTTGCTCGAGTAACTGCCTTAACCGAGCGTGCTCGCTCATCTCTAGTTATTATTATTGATTAATCCATTAGTAATAGACTCAAGTCGTATATGATCAGCTCTAAAGTCATCCCCAAAGGGGATTGTCTCCTGATGGACCTGTGGGGCCCAATATTCTATCAATTGATCAGCTTCTCCGCAGGAAGTCATAATAAAAAATCAATGCTTTTAATAAATGTTGACTGTGGCATCCAAGAAATTTCTGATGGAGGGGGAACCAGTGAGTTGCTGTGGCAGCCAGAAGCCTAACAACCTGATATCTCAACCATCCTGGATTTCAGGTGCTGTCCTTCTGCCTCAGGGAGGGGGGGGGACACACCAGATGTCCCAATTTCAATTACACATGTATCCGCAGTATGCAGATGCAGTTGAGTACAATATTCAAGCAGGGTGCCATAAGCTCTCTAGCATTAACCCGGCTGGTGACTCAGAGCTGGCAGGTGCTATGTATGTGGCATCATCGCCGGCCCCATTGAAAGTGGTGGGAGAAGCTCCGTGATCCTTTACCACGGCTGTGACAGATGCGGCGGAGGACTGCTTCTTCCCCAAAGTGATGCGAGACTGTTTTGCCATGAAAACGCCTTGCATCCCTGGGGAATTCACATGGTGGGGAGCATGTCATGCGGGCAGGAGTGGCGTGGAATGTCCTGCAAGGGACACAAGGATAGAGCAGTATTTACTTCCTATCTCTCTAACCGCTCTTTCAGCTTCTCCTTCGCTGGCTCTATCTCCTTTCCACTTTCCCTCGCTGTTGGGGTCCCCCAGGGCTCGATCCTCAGTCTCCTCCTCTTCTCTATCTACACAATGCAAATTGGACAAACTATCTGTAAATTCAGCCTCCAAAACCACCTCTACGCTGATGACACAAAACTATACACCTCTTCCCGTGAGATCTCTGAACCATTCCTCCAAAACATCCCCAACTGTCTGTCCGTTGTCTCTAATACCATCCCTCTTTCTCAAACGTAACCTCTTTAAAACTGACCTCCTTGTCTTTCCACCCTTAACCAGCCGACTTCCCTCTAACATCTCCATATCAGTATCTGGCATCATAATAACCCCAGACAGCATGCCCGATGCCTTGGGGTCACACTGGACTCTGACCTCTCCTTTACCCCCCCCCCCCCACATCCAATTCCTGGCCTGAGCATGCCACCTGCACCTCGGGAATATTGCTACAATCTGTCCGTTCCTCACCACGAACACACTAAAGACACTTGTTGTCACCCCCATCCATTCCCGACTCGACTACTGCAATTCCCTGTTCGTTGGCCTCCCCCGCACTAGACTCGCTCCGCTCCAATCCATACTAAATGCAGCAGCTAGACTCATTTTTCTATCCAGTCGTTATTCAGACGCCTCTGCATTATGCCAATCGCTGCATTGGCTGCCCATCCACTGCAGAACTAAATTTAAACTCCTCTACCTCACTCACAAAGCTCGGCATGGCGCTGCCCCACCATACATCGCCTCCCTACTGTCAGTATACCACCCAGCTTGCTCACTCTCATGCGCCAACACATTCAGATTAAACACCCCTCTAATACGAACCTCACATGCTCGCCTACAGGTTTTCACCAGAGCAGCACCCATCCTCTGGAATGTACTACCCCAAGACATTCGGACTATCCTCAATGCACGAAATCTTAGATGCGCCCCAAAAATGCACCTCTTCAGGGAGGCATACCAAATCTACTGACCTAGTCCTCTGCCCCTTCCCACGGCTTCCTACACCCTCCACTCTGTCTATCTCATATGATTTCTACTCCTGTATCTCCATACCACATCAAATAAATCAAAATCAATAAATCCCCAAATAATGGCAAATAAAAACTACATCTCATCCCACAAAAAACAAGGGGGGGGGGGGGGGTGAGAATAGAATTTATTGGCTTCTTTCACCGCATATTATGCACATGAAAAGTTTGTGTGTAAGGCCGGATTCACATGAGCACATCATGTGCATTTGTGTGCAATGAAGGTGGCATTTTTGCAGGAGCGTTGCTTTTTTTCGCACATATCAACATATTTTGCGCACTTTTTGCGCGTGCAAGCCAGATGCAATCGCTCGTGAAAAAATATGCACCGATGCTCCCATAATTAGTCTAATGAGTTCAAGATGTGTTCTTTTCCCTGCACAATTACGCAGTGCTTCATGCATCTCCAAGCGTATTGCGTGCATATTTGTGCATCTCCACTGACTCCTATGGAAACTTTTTGGTGGGCAAGTGCGTAAATACACGCAAATAATGATCATGTGAGTCTGGGCTTACATATATATATACAGATTCAAACAGCCTTTTAAATCAGGTGTTAAATTGTAGAAGAATCACAGACAATAAACTGTGGTGTTTTGACGGAACGCAAAGGTTTGGTACCGTGTTAGCGAGTAGAGCAAAATGTGATTGTTCCCAGCAGGAGAAATCATGTAATCGTGTACATATGATACCTTTTAATGGCCAACAAAAAGACATGATGTAATAGCGAGCTTGTGAACCAACGCAGGGCTCTTCTTCAGGCCAAAAATGGATTAGATATGAAGAGGCATGGATATTTATACACACTTTATTATAACATACATACTTATGACAAGGCACAGACATGAATGTGGTTGGTTCACACTTAAAAGGAATTCTGCAGTGGAAAACCAACTTTTTTTGTCTAGGCACTGATAGCGGAGTGAAAGTTTTATGGTCCCTAAATTACTGTTGGGGGGTCGTCAGGCCAGGAATTCTACAAGAGATACACAGACATTTTTAACTAGACACTGGTAAGGGATTATAAATTTATGGTCTCTGAATTACTGTGGATGGGGATTTTTCAACAGGCCAGCACTCTTATCTGTGCAATAAATGTCTCACACTTCCCATTCACGCATAAATCCTGGGGAATAATTTAACCCAGTATTCAGTGTGTCAAAAGTTGTTATCAATTTATATTCCCCAATTCTTTTGTGGTTTTGCGACTTGAAACCACCCTTCAATATCAAAACTCTCATATCTCCTATGTCATGTCCATGGTTAGAGAAGTGCTCCGCTACAGGTAATTCTCTCTTTCTGTGATTACTCGTGTGGCGATGAGATCTCATCCTGGCTTTCAGTCTTTGCCCTGTTTCTCCGACATAAAGACCCCCAACAGGACATTCACTGCACCGGATCAGGTACACAACATTGGATGTGGAACATGTGAATGTCCCCAGGATCTTACAGTCCTGCTGTGTGTTGGGGATCCGTATCCTGTCCGCAGTCAGTATATGTGAGCAGGTCTTACAGCTCCTTACATTACAGGGATATGTTCCTTTTTGTGTGTCAGAGGGCACACAGGGGATTGCCTGAAACACAGAAGGGGAGGGTCCGGGAATATGGTTTTCAGATGGTCATCCTTGTGTAAGGTATGGTGGAGTTTTCTTGCGGTTTTCCTTAGTACCTCTAGTTGTGGATTGTAGGTCACTACTAGAGGCACACAACTGTTTCTTTCCTTCTCCTTGTATTGGAGTAGTTGATTTCTGGGTATCCTGGTGGCTCTGGTGATTGGGTCATCAATTGAGGTTGGATGGTAGCCCTGATTTATAAATGTCCTTTTAAGATGATATAGATGTTCCTCTCTGTCTGTTGGGTTGGAGCAGATCCGGTTGTATCTGATGGCCTGCCTGTAGATGATGGACTTTTTGATGTGTTTAGGATGGAAACTGTCCCATCTGAGGTATGTGGGCCGATCAATCGGTTTTCGGTATAGGGATATCTGTATTGAGTTGTTTGAAATCTTTATGGTGGTGTCCAAAAAGTTGATTTCGTTATACGAGTAGCTTAATGTCAGCTTTATGGTGGGGTGGAATGCATTGAATCTCTCATGGAATTTTATTAGTTCTTGTTCTGAACGCAGTCGCCCATGTGAATAATAGTTGCATAAGTGGATGAGGCCGGTATTGGAATATCACCTTATTATGAATAGATTGCTGTTGTCATATAAAATGGATTGAGTCTCTCTCGATACAATAATATTTACTATACAGACAATCAACAATTGGAAGTTTCTAACCAGAGATCTTAATCAGCACCCATAGGCATTTTTGCACAACACCACAAAATCCGTCATTATTGGCTTGTGGCCCTTGAAAACCCCAGTTGGCTCAGTGATTGTCACGTTGAAATGACAATTAATATATAATTAATGCCTCCTATAAGTACAGGCACAAGATTCAGTTACCGTGCTGAGACATCCCCCCCCTGAGCCAGGCTAGAGGTAGAGTATACGGATAAAGGTACGCTGCATGTATAAGCTTATTATGTATTGTGTGTTATTGTACTAGCATACAGAACTCTGTGTAATACATGGAATTACAGCATTAGGTATTGTGTTATAAGATGATATCTTGTGTATCAATGTGTAAAGATAATCCAAGTAAGAGAGAAAACTAGGAGATTTTGTTTTGCTTTTTTGTAACCCACATAAAAGGTTGGTATATAAAATGAGAATGCTTGGTCTGGGTGAGATTGTGTGCAAGGGGGTAAGTAACTGGTCAGTGATAGGAAGCAGAAGGGGGTTATACATGGTACATACTCTAATTGGGTCACTATTACCAGTGGGGTAACACAGTGGGCAGTTATTAAGGGGTCCTCATTACTAGTGATGTACCAAGAAGGCAGTATAGGAGGGGTTACTAGTAGGGTACAACAGGGGGAGTATTGGAGGGGTCACCATTACTAGTGGGTTACCAAAGGGGGAAGTATTGGAGGGGGTACTGTTTATATTTGGGTACCGCACTATAGGAGGGGAAACTAGTGGGTTACAACAGGGGTCAGCATTGGAGGGGCTACTAGTGGGTTACCACAGGGCGTAGTATAATAGAGGTTACTAGTGGGTTACCACAGGGGGCAGTACTGGAGGGGTCACTATTACTAGTTGGGTAGCACAGGAGGCAGTATTGGAGGGGCTACTAATGGGATACCACAGGGGGCAGTATTAGAGGGGTTCTTAGTGGGCTACCACAGGAGACAGTATAGCAGGGGTTACTAGTGAGGTACCACAAGGGGCAATAATAAGAGGGGTAACCATTACTAGTGAGGCATCACTGGGGGCAGTATTGGGGGACTACTAGTGGGTTACCACAGGGGGCAGTGATAGACAGGTCACCTTTACTAGTGAGGTACCAAAGGGAGAAGTATAGAAGGTGATGCCAGTGGGTTACAACAGGGGGTGGTAATGGAGGGGTGATTGTTATAAGGGGGCTACTACAAGAGACAGAAATGGAGGGGCTACTAGTGGGCTACCACAGGGGGCAGTATTAGAGGGGGTACTAGTGGGTTAACACAAGACACAGTATAGGAGGGGTTGCTAGTAAGGTACCACAGCTGGAAGTATTACAGGGGTTACCGTTACTAGTGGGGGACCACAGGGGGCAGTATTGGAGATGTTACTAGTGGGCTACCACAGGGGGCAGTATTAGAGGGGTTACTAGTGGGTTAAAACAGGGTGCAGTATAGATGGGGTATTAGTGAGGTACCACAGGAGGAAGTATTACAGGGGTCACCGTTGCTAGTGGGGCACCACAGGGGGCAGTATTGGAGATGTTACTAGTGGGCAGTCTTGGAGGGGTCACCATTACTAGTGGGGTACCACAAGGGGCAGTAATGTAGCGGTTACTAGTGCGTTACCACAGGTTGCAGTATTGAACATGTCACCAATACTAATGGGGTACAACAGGGGCAGTATAGAATAGATTAATAGTGGGTTACAATAGGGGGCAGTATTGGAGCGGTCACTGTTACTAGTGGGGTACTACAGGGGTCAGCAGTGGAGAGGTTACTAGTAGGTTTCTACAGGGAGCAGTATTGTAGAAGTCACTGTTACTAGTGGGTTATCACAGGGGGCAGTATAGGAGGGGTCACTAGTGGGGTACCACAGGTGGCAGTATAGGAGGGGTTACTGGTGGGGTACCAACGGTGGCAGTTTTGGAGAGGTCACCATTACTAGTGATGTACCATAGGGGGCTGTATTGGAGGGGTTACTAGTGGGTTACCACAGGGGTCAGTGTAGGTGGGGTTACTGATGGGGAACCACAGGGGGCAATTTTGTAGATGTCACCGGTACTAGTGGGGTAGCACAGGGGGCTGTATTGGTGGGGTTACTAGTGGGGTACCACATGTGGCACTATAGGAGGGGTTACTAGTGGGGTACCACAAGGGCAGTATAGGAGGGGTTACTAGTATGTTACAACAGGGAGCAGTATTGTAGAAGTCACTGTTACTAGTGGGTTATCACAGGGGGCAGTATAGGAGTGGTTACTAGTGGGGTACCACAGGTGGCAGTTTTAGAGAGGTCACCATTACTAGTGATGTACCATAGGGGGCTGTATTGGAGGGGTTACTAGTGGGTTGCCACAATGCACAGTATTGAAGCGGTCACTATTACTAGTGGGGTAGCACAGGAGGCAGTATTGGAGAGGTTACCAGTGGGTTAGCACAGGGGTCAGTGTAGGTGGGGTTACTAGTGGGGAACCACAGGGGGCAGTTTTGTAGATGTCACTGATACTAGTGGGTTTCTACAGGGAGCAGTATTGTAGAAGTCACTGTTACTAGTGGGTTATCACAGGGGGCAGTATAGGAGTGGTTACTAGTGGGGTACCACAGGTGGCAGTTTTAGAGAGGTCACCATTACTAGTGATGTACCATAGGGGGCTGTATTGGAGGGGTTACTAGTGGGTTGCCACAATGCACAGTATTGAAGCGGTCACTATTACTAGTGGGGTAGCACAGGAGGCAGTATTGGAGAGGTTACCAGTGGGTTAGCACAGGGGTCAGTGTAGGTGGGGTTACTAGTGGGGAACCACAGGGGGCAGTTTTGTAGATGTCACTGATACTAGTGGGTTTCTACAGGGAGCAGTATTGTAGAAGTCACTGTTACTAGTGGGCTATCACAGGGGGCAGTATAGGAGGGGTTACTAGTGGGGTACCACAGGTGGCAGTATAGGAGGGGTTACTGGTGGGGTACCAAAGGTGGCATTTTTGGAGTGGTCACCAATATTAGTGATGTACCATAGGGGGCTGTATAGGAGGGGTTACTAGTGGGTTGCCACAGGGGTCAGTGTAGGTGGGGTTACTAGTGGGGAACCACAGGGGGCAGTTTTGTAGATGTCACCGGTACTAGTGGGGTAGCACAGGGGGCTGTATTGGACGGGTTACTAGTGGGTTTCTACAAGGGGCAGTTTTGGAGGGGTCACCGTTACTAGTGGGTTATCACAGGGGGCAGTATAGGAGGGGTTACTAGTGGGGTACCAAAGGTGGCAGTTTTGGAGAGGTCACCATTACTAGTGATGTACCATAGGGGGCTGTATTGGATAGGTTACTAGTGGGTTGCCACAATGCACAGTATTAAAGGGGTCACTATTACTGGTGCGGTAGCACAGGTGGTAGTATTGTAGGGGTTACTAGTGGGGTACCACAGAAGGCAGTATTGGAGAGGTTACTAGTGGGTTACCACAGGGGTCAGTGTAGGTGGGGTTACTAGTGGGTTACCACAGGGGTCAGTGTAGGTGGGGTTACTAGTGGGGAACCACAGGGGGCAGTTTTGTAGATGTCACCGGTACTAGTGGGGTAGCACAGGGGGCTGTATTGGAGGGGTTACTAGTGGGTCACCACAGGGGGCAGTATTGGAGGGGCCATTGTTACTTATGGGGTACCGCAGGGGCTAATATTGTAGGGGTTTCTAGTAAGTTACTACTGGGGGTGCTATTGGAGGGATCTCCGTTACTAGAGGGTTATCACAGTGCGCAGCATTGTAGGGGTTCCTAGAGGGTTACCACAGGGGGCAGTATAGTAGGGGTTACTAGTGGGTTACCACAGGGAGTTGTATTGGAGGGGTCTCCATTACTAGTGGGTTACTACATGGGGCCGCATTGTAGGGGTTACTAGTGGGTTCCACAGAGGGCAGTATAGGAAGTGTTAGTATTGGGTTTCCACAGGGGGCAGTATTGGAGGGATCACCTTTACTAGTGGGTTACCATAGGGGGCAGTATTGCAGGGGTCACCTTTACTAGTGGGTTACCATAGGGGGCAGTATTGGAGGGGTCACTGTTACTATTGGGTTACTATAGGGGGCAGTATTGGTGGGGTCACCTTTACTAGTGGGTTACCATAGGGGGCAGTATTGGAGGGGTCACTGTTACTATTGGGTTACTATAGGGGGCAGTATTGGTGGGGTCACCTTTACTAGTGGGGTATTCTTCTTTTTATACGATCAAAAATGTATAATTCTATCATCTGTGTACAAAATAATTTCTTTTATCAAAAACTCCATTACAGATAAACATGTGGCTTTCCGTACTGTGCTGGTCGTCCCTGTTTCTGTTCTGTGCTGCACAGGTAAATCCATAGCTCACGTGTCCTAGTAATGATCTGCTGTGAAAACATTCTTTGTCATTCAGGAGTCTTAGGGTTCATGACCATGACCGTGTTTTCACTGCGTTGTATGCGTACGTTGCCCGGGCGCGTAATATGTGGTGAATGGAGTCAAAGTCAATAGGTTTTCATTGATCCATGCACTGTGTATCGATACACAAGATAAATGCATCGCAGCATGCTCTGTTTCTCTGTGTGCCACGCAGCCTGAGCCCTATACAATTGTATATACGGCATGATACTCTTTTCGTACGCAATACATTGTGTATGGCAACGTCTTCATATGCGTTCTGCTCTGAACCAGAGTGGGAAATAAATAAAGCAGTGTCACGCGGGTCATGTCCGTGTGTGCGTGAGTTGCAGACATGCGCAGTGCCATACACACCCTTAAGCGGTCTGCCGGCAGAGCGTATAGTTACAAAATGGGTAAAACATTGCGGGAAGACCCACAGTATTGGAGGGGTCTCCATTACTAGAGGGTTACCACAGTGTGCAGCATTGGAGGGGTTCCTAGAGGGTTACCACAGGGGGCAGAAATGGAGTGATTACTAGTGGGTTACCACAGGGGGCAGAAATGGAGTGATTACTAGTGGGTTACCACAGCGGCAGTATTGGAGGGGTTACTAGTGGGTTACTACAGCGGCAGTATTGGCGGGGTTACTAGTGGGTTACCACAGCGGCAGTATTGGAGGGGTTACTAGTGGGTTACTACAAGGGTCAGTGTAGGTGGAGTTACTAGTGGGTTACCACAAGGGTCAGTGTAGGTGGGGTTACTAGTGGGTTACCACAAGGGTCAGTGTAGGTGGGGTTACTAGTGGGTTACCACAGGGGTCAGTGTAGGTGGGGTTACTAGTGGGTTACCACAGGGGTCAGTGTAGGTGGGGTTACTAGTGGGTTACCACAGGGGTCAGTGTAGGTGGGGTTACTAGTGGGTTACCACAAGGGTCAGTGTAGGTGGGGTTACTAGTGGGTTACCACAGGGGTCAGTGTAGGTGGGGTTACTAGTGGGTTACCACAGCGGCAGTATTGGAGGGGTTACTAGTGGGTTACCACAAGGGTCAGTGTAGGTGGGGTTACTAGTGGGTTACCACAGGGGTCAGTATAGGTGGGGTTACTAGTGGGGAACCACAAGGGGCAGTTTTGTAGCACAGGGGGCTATATTGGAGGGTTTATTAGTCCATATTTGGACCTCATTAGGCTAAATAGCCTTTTAATATCAGGACGGGGTGCATCGCGTCTGCATATAAATGTCAGCTCTGCACGCGCAACAACGCACAATACTATGCGCATGCACACAAACCAACCTCGTTCACTATGCAAATACATTGCGCTTAGTTAGTGTATTTGCACATATGCTCGTCTGGACTCTAATTCAAAATGTGTAACCTGACCCGCCATCTACCATATGGCATTTATATTACTGGGCTTCAGACGCACTGACGCACTGGAGTGTAGCTGGAACCTCTGTCCCCCATATGGCTACACCTGTTAATCAGCTCTGTGTATTGGCTAGAGCAGGGGTCCCCAACTCCAGTTCTCAGGGACCACCAACAGGTCATGTTATAGGAACCCAGCATGACGCAGACCCAGGAGACAGTAAGGTCAGTATAAAACACTTTATTCCAACCGGTTTAAACATCAGCCATGGACTGGTGACTTCATCTGGCCATATTAATATGGAAGAGCACATGAACATTAAAATAGTAGTGGGCAGGTGAAGCAGTACAGCAGATCAGAAGACCAGATCCCCACTCCCCTGCACAATCACGTATATAGAGATTAATATACAATATACTGTATATAAAAAACTTTATGAAGATGCCCACATATCTATATAGTTAATACAAAATGTTTCTAGCCATAGCTCAAGGGGGAAAAGAGTCATTATAGATAAGACATGGATTCAGATAACAATCCTTATTTCATTATTTGATCAAATTAATTCTAAAATGAAAATTCCCTATATGTTTAAAAGAAGAAAAACATTTGTATCAAATGGATTAATAATGTTTATAAATTGATAATCCTAATTCTATAATTACTGTGTGAGAGCCTGCAATACACTTGTTTAGTCACTAGATGGTGCTCTGTCTTTATTTTTGTTACCCTGAGACAAAGTAACAAATATGTATGAGATGTGTTTATTATAAGTTTGTAACACTTATACATCTACATCACACTAGCGTTAAAACCAGAAGGGGAATGGAAAGTCTTTAATGCCTTCAACTTAAATCCGTTTTTCAGCATTTAAAATTTCCTAATGGCTCAGTAATTAGCACTATTGTATTGTGAATCTGGGGTCCTAGGTTCAATTCTCATCAACATCAACTTTGAAAAACTCCACACAGCCATTACCCCTGATTAGATCTGAACCTGCCAGGCGGTAGTGCTAACATCTGAGCCACCATGATTGTTCTTTTGTTGTCAGAAAAATAGAAGAGCAAGAAGAAAGAACATAAAAGCCAAAATAGAGATCAGATTTGTACCTGCAGCTCCAGAGCTAACATGCTTGTTCTTCCTTCCTTTTTCTCTGGAGAAGGATAAGAACAAGAAACACAAAGAGAACTTAGAAAACATGCAGATCTTGCCTATGGTCAAATTTGAGCCTAGCAGAGCAAGGAAGCAGTGGTAAGGACTGATGCCTCCTGCAGATGGCCGGGTCGGATCCTGCTGTGAGAATTATCGCAGCGGGATGCGAGCTGTGCCCCTGCAGTGACCACTGCAGCTTACCTCCTCCTGGCGTCTCACACTGCTCGGCTATGTGCCGGCTGCTGCTCAGCTACCACATGCACAGAGCAGACCCGACGCATCACCAGTGACTTTTCTGTGCGAGCCTCACACAGAAAAAGGACACGCTGCGATTTGTTTACCGTGCAAGTTTTCACGCGGTCAAATCGCGGCTCTCTGCATAGGATTGCATTATCTAATGCAATCCTATGGCAGTGGGCATGGGCGGAAATTTTGTGGGAAATCCTGCTGCGGAATTTCCCCCCGTCTGCATTCAGCCTAAGCCACCAAGCATTTTATTTCTTCATCTTCTTCTTCATTCTCCAACAGAGGAGCTGGTGAAGGGGAAGGAGGAATAGAGGAATAAGAAGATCTTATTCTCCTTCTTCTTGTTCTCCTTCTCCTTCTTCTCAGGAGGAAGAAGGAAGAACATAGTAGCATAGTATGCTATGCAGAAAAAAGACAAATGTCTATCCAGTTCGGCCTGTTTTCAACCCCCCCCCCCACCCCCACCTTTCCCCCTTGTTGATGCAGAGGAAGGCAAAAAACCCAGTAGTTAACATTGTTGGCTTGTTACATTGCAATTTTTGGTTCATGTCTGACTATGGACAACACCTGCTGGAGGTTGTATGTTCTCCTTCTGTTTATTTTTCGCAAGCATGGTGGCTCAGTTGTTAGCCCTACTGCCTTGCTGTGCTGGAATTGTAGGTTCACATCTGACCCCGGGTGATGTCTGTATGGGCTTTTTATGCCCTCTTTGTCTTTCTTCTTCTTTCGCTTCTATTTCTCAAACAACAAAAGAACAAGTATGGGATTCAAGTTGTTAGTGCTGCTGCTGGTGCCTTGATGGAGTTACAAGGGTGATACTTTTAGGCTAGGTTCACACGGGATGGATTTACTGCGGAATGTCCATGCGGATTGTCCGCACAGAAATTCTGCATGCAGCTCCTAATACCGGGATTAGCCAGAAAAGTGGACAAGACTTTGCAAAAATCTCGTCCAGATGCTGCAGCCAAACTGTGCGGAAATAGCCACAGAAATTAAAGACGCAGCAGGAATTTTTTTTTTTCCGCAGCGGCCTCTCTCCTCTCTATGGGAAGAGATGGCTGCAATGGAAATGCAGGCGGCGAAACCACTCCAAAACCCGCAGCTGCGGTTTTCCAACGGAACTCTTGTAGATTTTTGGTGCGGCCAATCCGCAAGAATTCCGCTGGAATTTCATCCGGTGTGAACCCAGCCTAAGAGTTCTTCAAAGCTGCAGTTGCCCTTGATGAGATTGAACCTCACCATTGCCAGGCAGCAGCACTAACCCCTGAGCCCTGTTCACTGAGGAGGCAGCCCCACACAAGGAGTGAAAAAATGGATTGTCTTCAAGTTCCATCTGCCTAACATTGAAGGCAATGTACTAAAAGCATTGATATTCTGAAACTGGAAACAAAGACACAGCAGTCTGCACTTTGGATCCAGTGTAGAAAACAGAAGAGAGATGGAAAATACAGAAACTGAAGACCTGTGCTTCAATATATTTCTATGGGCTTGAAAACCAAGACGTTTTCTTTGCTTTTCTGTTCCCATGTCAGAACAGAAAAACTGCAATAAAAAAAGCTAAAGTAGGACCTCGTTATTTTATAGTATTCTAATAATATTGATAGAAACTTGTTTTCTTTCATAAAAAATGAATTAATTAAGGCCGAGATCACATTTGTGCTGTAACCTCCATTTAGCGGTTTTGCAGCTGCGTGGGAATTGAATGGACCCCATTATGGTTAATGGGTCCGCTTGGTGCCATTCGGTTCCATCATGAGACCAACTCGTACAAGAAAACAGAACCCCGAGGGCAGATGTGACAGCAGCATGATAGATGTAATAAAACCAACACAGTATTATGTAATACAATTCACTTATAGAAGATTTAGTATGTAGAAATTAAAGGGGTTTTCCAGGGAGAATACTATTGATGACTATCCTCAGGATAGGTCATCATTGTTGATCGGCCGGGGTTAATCGCTCGGGACCCCGACCGATCAGCTGATTGTGCGATCGAGGACAGCTGAGCTGCAATAACGCAGAGGGCGGAGCACAAGCAACAGATGTCTCCATTCCGACTTCTGTGTAGTGGACGGCGCTTGTAACTGCAAGCATGGCTGTCAATGAAATCAACACGAGCCGTGCCTGCAGTTACAAGCGCCAGCCACTACACAGGTCGGTGCAGAGACTTAGCTCAGTGCCTGCTCCTGGCTCTTCCATCCTACCCCCCCCCCCCCCCCCGCAGATGAGGACCACGTATATCGGCTCGGCATGAAAACCGAGCCGATATACGTTCATGTGAATGCAGCCTAAGGGTCCTAAGCAATGAACCATAGCCAATCAACTATTGATGATGTATTCTCCCGGAAAACCCCTTTAATTACTTTTTGATATAACAAGTTTTCATTCTTTTCTTTTTTCCTTACTTGATTAAAATTAAGGAAAAAAAAAATAAAAAAAATACGTGAATTAATAATATGTGATGCTTTAACATGTTGAAATTAATCTTATACTTACCTTACTGTCTGCTGGGTTGCAGTTATGCTGGGTTATCCACTGCTCTAATTGGAAGCTGCATGGCTGGCATTGGGGGCACAATGGTTGGCATCGATATGGAGGACACTGTGTGACTGGCACTATTATGGGACACTGTGTGACTGGAACTTTAATGGGACACTTCGTAACTGGCACTGTAATGTGCCTGGCACTGTTACAAATGACATGGTGCAGCTGGCACTGTTACAAATGACTTGTTGTGCCTGGCACTGTTACAGAGGACATGGTGTGGCTGGCACTGTTACAGAGGATACAGTGTGACTGGCAGAACTGTGGATAAAACTGAATAGCTGGCACTGCTACGCAAGAAGCGGCTAGCAGTGTTGTGGAGTACAGTGAGTAGCTGGAACTGTGTCGGGGACACTGTGTGACTGGCACTATTATGGAGGAACTGTATGGATGCAACTTTTATGTATTTTATATTCTGCACTTCTCTTTCCAGTGTAAAAGACTGGAAAGAATCTGCAATGAAGAAGAGAGTGGGGCAAAGGACCCCCTTTCTTAAATCGTGAGAACCCCAGGATCAGACTTTTATCATCTGTCCTATGGATAGGTCATTAAAGTTAATTTTGGTAAACCCCATAATAGCTATTCCAGCTCTACAAAATTAATGGCTATCAGATTGGTAGGGGCCTGGGATCCCTGCTGATCAGCTGTTTGGCAAGCTGCTCTATTACTGCACTGAACTGATTTTTGCAGGAAGCAAACAGCTCTGCTCCCCCTGCAGTGGCCAGGATTAGTATTGCAGACAAAGTTCCCATCAAAGTGAAAGACCTGCCATAACAAGCCTGACCACTACAGTGAGAACAGAGTTGTTTGCTTCCTGCAGAAATCAGCCCAGTGCCATAATAAAGCAGCTTGGCAAACATCTGATTCACAGGGATTCAAAGAGGTGGAACCCTGTTGATCATCTATTGTTGACCTAGCCTCAGGATAGGTCATTAATAGAAAAATGCCCATAGTCCTGGACAAACCCTTTAATTACAAAGCTGTACACTCATATCACATAAATGTTTCCATGCCCTATGGTCTCCCAGACCGACTCTATATTGCATAAACTATATGAACAAGCAATATTGTAAACACTCCATGTTATAACTATATATTGTGACTCTTTCAGACTTCTAAAGACTTAGCTATGATAGACACAACCAATCTCGCCGTACAGCAATATATTCTTGATCTGATCAACGAATGCCGAAGAACCGTCAATCCATCTGCGACCAACATGTTGGAAGCGGTAAGGACTAGAGATGAGCGAGCACCCAAATGCTCGGGTCCCCGTTATTCGAGTCGAGCTTTTCGGAAAATTCAAGAGCTCTACTCAAGTAAAGAACCCCATTGATTACAATGGGAGACTCGAGCATTCTTGTATGTGGGACGCCGGGTGCCAAGCTTTTTTTTTTTTTTTCTTGGTTCGTGTGTTCTTTAAATGCTTTAAAATATTAGATTGGTGAGGGGCCAAGACTCAATCAGCTGTTTGGGGGGGCTGCTCCTTCACTAATTTGTCCCTTTCACTACTAAGTATAATCACTGTCGAAATGCAACGTTGTCCAGTGCGGACCAATGTAAACAGTACATTATCTGAGTGTTATTTTATTCACTAGGTCTGGAGTACCGAAGCTGCAGAAACTGCTAAAAAGTCGTCCGAGCGATGTAAATTTGAACATGTTGACAGAGAGCAAAGGAAAATATCTGGTAAGCAAATCTGAAGGTCACATTGTTACTTTACTGCTAAACCTAAGGATTTATGTATTTAGTATATCTTTCTTTTCTACAATATATGTGACTGTATTTTTAACCTCATCTTCCAACCCACTCTGCATCTGGATGTATTTTCTTAAAGGGGGCTTCATTTTGGGGGGGCTCATTTAGTAATGTATTAACCCTTTGCAATCCAATTTTGGATTCAGGGTTTCCTAGGGGGTTTTCTCTTTCTGCCCTTATACAATGGCGACACCTGCTGGCTAGAGCCAGTACTGCAGTATGTGACATGCTGGAGAGGCCCCTGACAACAGAGCGGCCAGTAGTCTACAGTAAGAATACCCTGCCGGATGTCTTCCGACATTGGAAGCTGTACAGCCTTCAATCAGAATGTCTTTAGACGTCGCGCAGTGGATTGGAAAGGGTTAAACACTAAAGCTTCATACTGTGTAGATGGCCATTCTGCAGATCTGTAGGATCTGGAATATGGAACCTGTAGAATTCTACATAGAGTCAAGGAATAAAAGAAATGTGACGTGCTCCACCAGTGTTACAAATAAGAAGTTGTAACGGAACATATAGAGTCTTGTGGAGCACAATAGGGTGGTCCATAGGCATTTTGTATGCAGTTGTACTAGATCCATTCTACAGCAGATTAGCTAAAGAGCTACATTATCTTCTCATTTGCTTTAGGCCGCATCCACCAGGCGACTTTACCGAGCAATTGTGCTGCTCTGCAACATTGCTACAAATCGCATGTTTGTGGAGCCCATGCGTTCCTATGGGTTCTTCCACACGAATGATGTTTTTTAGCCTGCGGCATTGTGAGACAGCACAATACATCTCGTCCAATGAGATGCAACTTTGACAGTAGGATATCCTACTGTCAAAGCCCTAAACTAAGCCCTAGCTGCGAAAAAAAAAAAGAATACATTACCTTAGATGCGCTGTCCGGCTTCGCCATGTCTTCTCCCTGATCCCCGACGCTGTTCTCCATCATCTTGTCTGGCCAGGTATTGAAAAATCCCCGTCTCCTGGAAGCGTTGCCTCTGATTGGCTGAGCGCTGTGATGCTTAGCCAATCAGAGCCAGCACTTAGTGAATGGCTGTGATTGGTTCATCCAGCACTGGCTCTGATTGGCTAAATGTCACAGCGCTCTGGCTTTTAAAGGGAGAAAGACGTTTGTCTTCCATTGGTGGCGGTGCAGCATCAGAAAACCTCCCCTTGCAAGGGTATTTTCCATTTGTGCTGTCGGTTATGCTTATTTGGATTTGATAGCGCTCTGGCAATCGGAGGCATCGCTTCCAGGAGGCGTGGATTTTTCAATACCCGGCCAGAAAAGATGTTGAAGAACTGTGTTGGGGCATGTAGAGAAAGCGCTTTTAAGGGGATGTATTCTTTTTTTCCCCTGCAGCTAGGGCTTAATTTAGGACTTTGACAGTAGGATTTAATGATAGTAGTAGTAGTAGCAGTAGTAGTAGATGTGGTAGCCGAAATAGCAGTATTTGTAGTAGAAGTTGTAGTACTATTACAGTACTAAAAGTAGTATTAGTTCTAGTAGTAGAGTAGTATTGGTAGTAGATGAAGTCATAGAGTCATGTTAGTAGTGTGGAAGCCAGGATCCAGATAAGAAAGGGTTAGATTTTTGACCAGCGATATGGTGTTCGCCAGTGTGAAGGAGCCCTTAGGCCATCCCCGGTCACGCGCTATGCTTTGAACTGCAGCAAAGCCCAATTCAATGGCACGGGGCCATACTGTAGTTTCTTGCATTTAGGGTGACCTGGAGCATTACTGTATAGGTAAGATGCCACAGGGATTGGGGGGGGGGGGGGGGGGGGCAAATATTTATAATAATGTAAGGGAATTTTCTAATGATATACTATAACAGCAAATGATAGTAATAGCCCTTAAAAACTCTACAAACCGAATGAAAATGAGTAAAACAAAACCAGCTCTGCTACATCTGCAGATAAGAGAATGTTTGATTTCTCCTTTGTTTTCTAGAATGTTATTGCGGTGAAAATCTCTACAGGAACACCGCGTCTCCTAACTGGACTCTGGCAATCACTGCGTTTTGCGATGAACAAAAATTTTTTACTTACGCAGGGGAAAAGAAAGACCCTAAAGAAGAAACGGGACATTACACTCAGGTATCATATAGCTTCCATAGCAAACATATATAATAAGCCAGCCGCTCACAGTGATGTTATACACTTTATACTACCGCTTCTGTTATTAGGGCTCTCAGAGGGGAGTAAGTTGTTGCAAGCGTATATCTCTGGCCCGCGAGCACACAGCTCGTATACAATGTCATGCATACTTACTGCATGCTGATAATCCCAACGCACCAAGAATGTGCATGCCGCAATTTGCTTGCACGCGCATTTCTCGCAGAGTGTGTGAGAGGCACAGTTCAAGCCTATGGAAGATTGGTACTGCATACCTGACTCACACGAGCGTATGGTCACTGCATGTTACATGTGTGAGAACTGGGCATGTAATGTGCCGTGACCATAAGGTTGTGTGAGTCAGGAGGCCACTAACTTGGTAACAGTTTTATGACTGGGTGCACAACTTTTTTTTATGTCCAAGGACCATTTACCACTCACAAGAGCTAAAAGAGAACTTTTAAGGCTAGAACAAAAAGGTGACATCTGTTGCACATGTTATTGGAATATTTCATATTCCATGTACTTCACTGCCTGCTCCAAACTGGTTATAATGAGCGGTAGCATGTATGCCATGTATCTGAGTCTGACACCATGTAAATAAAAACTTGTTATTTGTGTAGCACAAACTTAAAGGGGATGTCTCGCGGCAGCAAGTGGGGTTCAGCACTTCTGTATGGCCATATTAATGCACTTTGTAATATACATCGTGCATTAATTATGAGCCATACAGAAGTTATTCACTTACCTGTTCCGTTGCTAGTGTCCTCGTCTCCATGGTTCCGTCTAAATTCGCTGGCAGCTTGCTTTTTTAGACGCGCTTTCGCAGTCCGGTCTTCTGCTCTCAGCACGAGCCGCTTCAGCCTGCTAGCCGCTACAGCTCTTCTGCGCATGCGCAGAAGAGCTGTCACTGCTCGGGAGCGCGCTGGAGCGGCCATTCTGTACCATCCTCTGTTAGAGGAAGGTGCAGAGCCGCCCAGCTGTCCCGAGAAGCCTTCCAGCTGTCCCGCCGTCCTGGTAAGTGATGGGCCGGGGGGGCTGCCGCTGCGCCGGGGGCGGGCTGCGCCGGGGGGGGCTGCCGCTGCGATGGGGGGGCTGTCGCTGCGATGGGGGGGGCTGCCGCTGCGATGGAGGGGCTGTCGCTGCGATGGGGGGGCTGCCGCTGCGATGGGGGGGCTGCCGCTGCGATGGGGGGGGGCTGCCGCTGCGATGGGGGGGGCTGCCGCTGTGCCGGGGGGGGGCTGCGCCGGTTACCTGCTGCCTGGCGGTGGGTGACTGGTCGGCCATGTTCACTCCAGGGGTCCGGTCGGCGGCTGCGGGGCGGCTGGTTGTCAGAGAGACACAGCTGGTAGCGTCTCGGGAGCGCGCACGTCGGGCTACAGCAAGCGACGGGAAAAGAGCCGGTGGCCATCTTGGGAAAATTTTTATAAGTTGCTGAAACGCTGGAACGGTAAGTACAAACCAGCTAGAAAAGTCATTTACAGGGGGGCTTAGTAATGTGTGCTTAATTAGGGGGACTGGACAATAAAAAAAAAATCCACTCCTGCCTCGAGACATCTCCTTTAATCCACAGCACTTTCAGGTAATTTATTACCCCCTAGCAAGCTGAGTACTCATTTTACTGACCTTGGAAGGATGACTTGACATTAAGCCAGCTACCTGAACCAAGTTGGGATTGAACTGGCAACCTTCAGGTCATGAGCAAGAGCTTAGGACTACATACTACTGCCTTAACACTCTGCACCAAAAAGGCTTTCCCTGTTGGGATATAGTGGAATTGATGCATGTACGCCCCCAATATCATAACAACTCACGATTGGCTTAGTATGTAATGACTCTAATGAATAACATATCTTAAATTTCTAAGTTATATGCCGCAACCAAACACGTAATTCCTAAATCTCAAGTAGCACAGACTTTATTAAATATCCGTGCCTGGACCAAGGTATGTGAGAGAGGAGATAAGAAGCAGCTACCCCCCCCCCCCCCCCCATGAGAATGAGCATCACAGAGGCTTCTCATGAGAAATCCGCCTAGGGGTGTAGTACAACATGCTGAGGAGCATATTTGTGCATGAACGAGGTTTGGGGATGGTAATAATCCGGCTGTTGCATACATGTCTGCACACAGTACTGTAATTTTTGCGCTCACAGGGCCAGCTTACACGGGCGCATGACACACCTTTTCCGTAAAGTACCAAGACTATTAAAGATTAATAATGTCCAGCTGTCGTCTTTTCCATAATTTTGTGCAGTGTCGCACCCTTCCTCTAGATTTTTTTTTTCAACCTGCCATTGACTTCTATGGCAGATTGCTGCGTAAAACGCAGAAAGACATAGCAGCTCCTATCCTTTTTCACGTGCAGGAAACACGCTTATGAGAAATAACCCATTCGAATCAGTGGGCTCTATTTACCACGTTCCGTGGGCTTGATTTTCACGTGCGCAAACACGTTCGTCTGTTTAAACCCTATTCATGTAGAGTCAAGAATAATTATGTGTTCTGTTCATCTCAAGTGCTTACAGAGTCATTACTGTTTTTTTTTTTTCTTTTCAATGAGTCAAAACGATAACATGTAGAGATGAGCGAGCACCAAAATGCTCGGGTGCTCGTTACTCGAGTTGAGCTTTTCGCGATGCTCGAGAGCTCGTTTCGAGTAACAAACCAAATTGAAGTCAATGGGCAACTCGAGCATTTTTTAAGCTGACAGATGCTCCGCATAAGGGAGGTTGTGTGATTCACCTAAAAACATCAGAAAGTCATCGAAACACCACAGAAATGGATAGGGAACAGCAGGGGCAGCATGCATGGCTGCATCTGAGGCTCCCAGGTCCCACTGTTAAGCCAAATTGTGGGCAAGAGCATGGCGGTCACTCCCCTAACAATTTTTCTTGGGCCAGACCATAATCAGCAAGGCACACACACTGGCACATCTTAGTTAAGCACCACACTGGGCCAATGTTACATGCTGGCATTGCTGTCCAATCCCCCCCAGATATTTAGCGACAGCTCGTACTTGCTTAATGGGATCCAAGTCACGGTCCACCACCAGGCAAGCTATCAGCTGTCCCAGCCCCTGCCCCCCCCCCCCCCCCCGAGGGGCTTGTTAACCAGTGCTCCAGAGAAAGACAGCATGTACTATGAAGAAATTAGAATGGCCTAACCAGGCACTGTTTCACCCTGCCCAGGACCTTTGCCTCTACCCACACTCTCATTTGCATGCCCATGTCCACGTCCATTTCCTCGTCCTCGACCCTTGCCCCTAAGGGTATTTTGCGTACACTTTAAGCCAAAAATAGACAGTGTAAAATGTGTACAGTCTTGTTCTATAGTGCGGATTAACAGGACCCACACAGGGGCATATAGCGTATGCTTTGCACCCCAAAATATACACTGTAAACAGCGTATGGTCTTGTTAGATAGCGTGGATTGACAGGACCCACATATGGGTATATAGCATATGCTTTATGCCCCCCCCCCCCCCCAAAAAAAAGAAAAAATTAAACTGCGTACAGTCAAGTTAGATAGCGTGGCTTGACAGAACACATGCAGGGGTATATAGCCCCCCAAAAAGAAAACAAATGAAAAATAATAGAAGTTTTGTTACCTCCGATCTACTCTGTGAACACCACTAGCAGTATATTGCATAAAACCGGTAACAGTATGCAGTATACAGCCGGGATGCTTGAGAATACTTTGTGCGCACTACTGCTCCCAGCCAGCCAAACTGCTGGTGCACACAATGAGAGGAGTTGTAGTTCTAGAAAGGACTGTTGGGTTCTTGGAGCAAGGATCCCTGCCTAACCACAACCTAATCCCTACTCTATCACTCTCCCTGATTAGCAGCAGCTCTGTCCCTCAGCTCATGCAGCATCCGTGTGAGGCGAGCATCAGGTGACCTGAGTTTTTATGCTCGCAGGTCACCTGATCTGCCCAGCCAGTCACTACTATAGACGTGCACAGGGTTGGCACGGCACAGCAGGAGGGGCCAAAGCTTTCCCTGCGTGTTTATTGGCTAAAAAAAGGCACAAAACATGTGGGGAGGATAGGGTGACATTTTCTCGAGCCCCGCGTGGTGCTAGCTCGAGTAACAAGCACCTTCGAGTATGCTAATGCTCGAACGAGCATCGAGCTCGGACGAGCATGCTCGCTCATCACTAATAACATGAAAGTTACTGAAATTCTCTGATTCAACAACAGAATAAAATGTTGCTATTGATTTTCAGACGGTCTGGTATCTTTCAGCAAAGGTAGGATGTCACTGTACTTACTGTGGAGGAACATGGATGTATGCGTGCCACCAGTGCCCAGCGTAAGTATGATAAAGGTATACTTCTCATGCTGTATTGCATCTCTTCTGATTCCAGAGAGGGTACTGTACCGGCTCACCAACATTAGACCCTATTCACACCTGGGTATATTCTATCTGGTGCAGAGAAAACATGCAGAATCCTCTTTAGCTTCGGTTGTGAAACACATGAACTTTGTAGAATCCAGCAGCAGAAAAACTCTGAAAAAGCACAAGTTTTTATTATTAATCCCCCCCCCCCCCATGGAACAGCATTAAACTAGTTATACTTTAAATGGCTAGTGCCTTGACATCAGCATGAAGTTAGTTAACTCCTTAGTGACCATGCCTGTTTGTGCCTTAATGACGAGGCCAAATTTTGGAAATGTGACATGTGTTGCTTTAACATAGAATAACTCCATAAAGGTTTTGCATATCCAAGTGATTCTTTTTTTTTTTTTCAAATTATATTTTATTACGAATTTTCAGATTGAGCATATAAACACTCCCAAAAAAGCAGACACAAGAATACCCTTAAATTAGAGCTTCTAAATAAATACTAATAATGAAAATACCAATCATGAAAAGGGGGGAAAATGAAAGATGGAATTTGGGGTAGGAAAGTTAGGAAGGAATGGGGGGGGGGTTGGGGAATGGAGGAGGGCATGGGAAGTGATCCATATAATTTAGTTAGTGCAAACTAGATCTTTTATAAGCAAAACCTACTTTGTGTAACAATTTTCGCGTCCTTGTCCGAGGTCTCCTTACCCAGCGTCCAAAAGAGGAGATAAGTAAAAGAGAGGGGGAGCTGGGCAAGGCACTAAGTCCCTGGGAGGGGTAAGATCAGGTAAAACACTACACACCCTAATCAACTCCCTGGCCTGCTTTATCTATGGCAGCAAGACCACTTAGGGTCTCTGATCCAGGGTCCACCAGGGGCGCTATACTACCACAAATCCATCATGTCCACCCCTTGCCCAGCTTGATAGTTCTTCTAAATTATAGATTAAATCGACTTTCTCCTTCCATTGATTTAAGGACGGGGGGAGTTTCTAAACCAATATAAAGGGATCAAGGCTTTCGCTGCATCTAGAAGGAATGCCATCAGCCTGTGTTTCAGTAAAGATCATAGCCGCTGTAATAGTCATGTCCGGTGTAAGGGACGGTAGCACTCTTTCTGCATCTCTCCAAAATTCGGTGATAATGGAGCATTCCCACCACATGTGAAGGAAAGAGCCCTCAGCCGAGCCGCATCTCCAGCACTGTGCTGCTAGAGACAATAGTACTACAGGTCTAATTTATATGTAAATAGCCATTATGGGGTTTTACACCACCAAACTAGAAGCTTATAGTGACTCTCCTGGAGTAGTATACATGGTGTCCTCCGGAGAGAGCGTTACATTAAATTCCTTTTTCCAAGAAAAGAGAAATGAAGGCTTAAGGAATAGTGGAGATGAGATAAATCTCTTGCGAATGATCGCAATTCTTTTGGAATTAGGTGCCCTATCATATTCAAATTTTTCAAACAGGGTTTTGGGTCTGGTGGATTTGAATCTTTTAAGAAACACATTGAATTCGTTACTGACATGAGCCCTCTGTAGAAAGGACAGGGAGTGTTGGGGGAGTATGCTAGCGATATTCCACCTTGGCCGTGGACAGGGGGCCTTATGGAATACGGAAGTGTATCTTGGCCTGACCATGGATCTCCTGACCCAAACGCTGGGAATCATGCTCCTATGATACTTAAAGTTTGGGTCAGGAGATTTTCAGTCAGGCCAGTACACACTTTCGTATTCCATAAGGAAAACTGAGGCAAAATATGGCAGTGATTCTAGCCATTGCTGCATACTGTCCGCTGTATGTTATACCTGCTGCTGATAGCTATGGGACAGCTTTTGGCACATTGTATGTGCTGGAACCCCCCACCACTACCTTTCATGTGTGGTATGGTGCAAGAATAGATTAACAACCACCGTCTGAACCGGATGGACTGCACCCGTCCTTATAGCATACCTACCATATATCCCCATCTACTACTGATTCTATAAAGGACAAGTAGACTTTAATAGACAATGTAACATTCACTAGCAACAAAGGCAAATTACTCTCTCTCATGTCAGAATGACGTTTACTGATGTACATTCATTTTCCCGTTTCAGGGGAAATGTTGCTCCAGTTAACATTCCATATGAGTCCGGATCATCTTGTGGACAATGCCCAAACAACTGTAGAAATAAACTGTGCAGTAAGTAATCGCATACAGAACTATGTCACATGTATATTTGTATGTATCGCTTTCATGCTTATTGTATTAGCAAGTAATTGTTATAGGGTTCATGTTATTTAAAGATCACCCATAATCCTTTGCGGTGAATAATTACTCTTAGTTTCAAGGCAAACTAAAGACTGGTGGAAAAGCAGGAGTAATTAAATGGAACATGTCACTTGCTGGTGATGGCCCATAATAAGGCACCAACCACAGACATGCTGCATATTGGGGCACTAGCTGTTGCCACCTTTAAAAAAACACTGAATTGGGCCACCCAAAAATGATATACACAGTGGGCTTTAGCTCTAGTACACCTTTAAAAAATGGTCAGATACTAGCTCTATATAGTGATGGTGTTTACAGTTCAGTTACCACCAGTGATCTTTGGCCATGTCTTCAATGATTACAGTTGTCCATTTTCCCATATCTTGTTAGGCCCAGACCACCATGAAGACTTCTTCCACTACTACTCATCTCTGCCCACTCTTTTTATCCTACTGCAATCCCTAATTAAACTTTCAGTAATCACACTATAGAAACAGTGCACCCTCTGTAGCCCAACATAGTAATAGTGCCCCAATGTGGACCTAACTAGTAATAGTGTCCCCTCTGCTACCACACCAAGTATTTTTGCCATGTCTGTGACCTCAACTAGTAACAGTGACTCCAATTAATAATAGTGACTTCATAGAGTTAAAGCAGCTGCTTGTGGTATTGCTGCCTAGCCGAAGGATAGGGCACCCTACAACAGCTAATTATCGAGTAATACAAATATTTACTGGCACCAGCCTCTAGTGGCAATTATCAGCCTGGGCAGTAGTTTACTGGTCAGGTGGCAACCCTAGATGGAGAAGTATGTTATCAGCATGTTTTAATTCCACAGCCAGTTTCACACCAGCATATTACGGATGCATTATGCACTAGTAATGTTGATGAGTGCCCTGACCCATTCTCGAATGTACTGACCTCAATGCAGAGTATCATCCATGTCTATGATGCTCTGCGTTTGGGTCAGCACACCCGCGGTCGGGCCGGAACGCTTGTCCATATTACAGGCATATTGATGTGCCTGCAATGTGCCTGTGTGAAACTCACCTACTGTAAGGCATATGCATATTTTGAAAGTGACCAACCCCTTTAAAAAGAGATGTATGATTGATTTTAGAGGAAAAATCTGCTCTTCTAATGGGGAATTGGCTTCAGAAATTACCAAGTAATTAAGTAAAAGAACTCTGCAAACAGGTTGTGATTTTACTTTTTTTTTTTCCTTTCAGCTAATCCTTGTACAAAATACAACATAGTAACAAAAGGCAACTGTGAAACGTATAAGAAAAGGAATTTGTGCAACATGGACGCTATGAAACAACAATGTGCAGCAAGTTGCAATTGCGAAAAAGAAATTTATTAAATCACCTTTTTTTCAGAATGATTCTATACATATATATCAGGTGTGATCGGAGGTAAACGATGATCTGGATCATGTAGACAACGCTTTTATATTTCTTATAGTAAGGGAGGAGTGATTGCAGGATGCTTATAAATTTCTTAGGCTGTCTGTCCACAGGCGCTTTTGCATTGCGTTCCCTGTGGCGATAATCCAGCCGTGGAGAACGCAGTGAAAGCTTTCCGTAGCGTTTCTCCGCTTGCGGCCGGCAAAGCGCAGCATGCTGCGAATTGCCGCAATTCTCCGTGGTGAGCCTATCTGTCAGATAAGCTCACCGCGGAGATCCGTCAGCTGGCTGCTGCTCCGCGGCGGTGGCAGGCAGCCTTAGTATATATCACAGTTCTTATTGCAATTTGATTCAGAATAGGCAGGAGAGAATGCTGGGTGTTTTAAAATATATTTGGGTGTATTTCCTGTACTTTGGGTTGCCTTTAATTTTCTATTCAACTCAACTCATAAAAATAATGATTTAATAAATTCCATGACTATGTGATTGTACAATTCTGACTTGTGTTCTGATTAGACCGCACCTTGAATATTACACCTATGAATAGATTGGAGTGATCTCTGACAGTTTATGAGAAGGTCCAGATGTAAACTTCATGACCCATCGTCTTTCCAACTCTACCACTGATGTAACCCTTGATTAATATAGGAGAACAAAATGTAAAATACACAATTACTCAAGTATTCAGCTGATGCCAAGAGAACATCCTGTCATTTCACCCATTGTCCTGTTATGTACCATAGTGCCCAGGTTCAGTGCTCGTTGTTTCTTATACGTTGCATTACAGACAATATTATTTTAGACTATGCTAACAATACAGCCAGAATTGCCATTTGGAGCCTCCATCGCTGATAGCCGCAATAATTTCCTCACGAGAATGCTGGACAGCTGGACGAAAACCGAACAGACCCCATTGTGGCTCATGAGTTGGTTTAGGAAGAAGCTGTTTGGGTTCCTGCAGAACTGGGCTGACTTTGATGGTTATAGGTTCTGTCGTAGAGATGGGCTTCATCTCAATGAGGAGGGTGCTGCTGTATCGGGATAAGATGGCTAGAATGTTGGAGGCCTGTTTAAGCTAATGTCTTGGAGGAGGGCAATCACAGAGATAGAGAGAAAAATAGAGTAGAGAGTAACTTGGGACTAAGTAATGAGAATAGGGGTGGAACGGTGGGACAGGTTGGTACAGTTAGAACTGGTAGAACAGTTAGTAAGGATAAACTTAATATAAAAAAAATAACTAAAAACCTCTATAATAGTGACTAATATTAGAAGCCTGACCAAAAAAGTGGAAGTAATAATGTCTCAAGACTTTATATGGGTAGAGATACATGGAGGAAAAAAAATAGTAAAATCCACATAGGGGTTTTCTATAGGCCACCAGATATATCAGAAGCTACTGAAAATCTATTACTGAGGCAAATAAATGAAGCAGTAAATCACAATGAGGCAATTTTTATGGGGGACTTTATCTAACCAGATCTAAACTGGGAAGCTGAAATCTGGGAATCTCATAAAGAAAGCAATATTCTGTAAATAACTAACGATAAATACCTTTCCCAACTTGTGCAGGATCCAGCTAGATGGACAGCCATTTTGGACTTAATATTAACCACCAGACCCAACAGAATAACAAAGGTGCAGGTTAGGAGACACCTGGGAAATAGTGACCATCATATAATACATCTCCTCCATCTGTCTTTTAATAGGGAGTTTTATCAGGGAGCTACTAAATACTAAACCTTGGAAAGCAAAAGTTTGACTAATTCCGAGATGCCCTTAACCTTATTGACTGGGATGATGTCCTCAAAAATAAAAGTACAAACAGTAAATGGTACATTTTTAAAACCATCTTAAATAGTTACAGTGTGCACTTCATGTCTTACAGGAAAAAAAGGGTTAAAGGAGTAGGAGAATGCCAATGTGGCTCAATAAAGATGTAAAAGGGGAAATAAACAACAAAAATAAAGCATTTAAAATACTGAAACAAGAAAGCGGCAAATAAACACCAAAAAACTGAGAAGGGAAAACAATACATGAAATATGTGAAACTCAAATAAAAGCAGCAAAAGTGGAGACAGAGAGACTTAATGCCAGAGAGAGTACAAATAACCCTAAACTGTTCTTCAACTTTATAAATTGTAAACAGATTAAAATGGAAAGTGTTGACCCTTTTAAAATAATGTAGGAAAAATTGAGGGCGATTAGGAGAAAGCAAATGTATTAAATATTTTTTTCATTAGTGTATTGACTCAGAAAAATGAAATGTCAGGTGAAATGCAGAGTGATAAAGTAAACTTTCCATTACATGTCACCAGTCTAAACCAGGAGGAAAAGCAGAGCTGCTTTAAAAGGGTGAAAAGACAAAAACCATCAGGTCCCAATGGCATACAGTGCCTGCTTCTAAGGGAATTAAGTAATGTGATAGACCATTGTTTCTTATATTTAAGGGCTCTGTAGTGACAGGGTCTTTGGCTATGTACCAATCCAGTAGTAAAGTGCTACCAATATTTAAAAAGAGTTCAAAAAGGAAACCTGGAAACTACAGGCTAGTAAGTCTTAAATCTCTTGTGGGTAAAAGATCTGATGGGTTTCTAAGAGATGTTATCCTGTAGTACCTCAATGAAAACAGCAGCACAACTCCAAATCAGCATGGGTTTATGAGGAATCACTTTTATGAAACCTGTTACGGTACTAGTGGGGTGCCTATGTACGTATGGCGTGGAGCTCCCTGATCTTTACCCATGCCACTGTCTCTTCCTGGACATAGCCCTTATGGTGGACACGAACAGACTGCTAACTCTGACCCTATGCTTCCTACGAGGGGATAGGCAGGGACCGCCTTACCTATGCAATAGAATACTACCAACTAGCACCAATAGGAAAGGCAAATGACAAAACCAACATGAACAATACAAACAGGACAGAGGCAGATGGTAAAGCCTAGCTGACAACAGCAAGGTCTAGCAGACAAGCTGACAGGCGCGGGACACAACCAAAAGCAGACTGAAAACCCTGGCTGATAACAGAAAGTAAAGCAGACAATAGCAAGGTAAAACGAACAAGGTGCAAGAGGCAGGATACAAATAGAGGCAAAACGAGGCAGACTGGAAAACCCTGGTTGATAACAGTGAGGGCTAGCAGACAAGCTGACAGAAGCAGGATAGAAACAAAGGCAGACTGGCTAGTAAATAGTGGGAAAGGCACAAGGTACCAGGGCCAGGCTACCAGCAGGTCTGAGTAGCTGGGCTACACAGCAGACACTGCAAATTGAACAACACTGAACAAAGTCCAGGACCAGACTTTACAATAATCAGCAACTCCCAGGCAGCAGAGCTGGATATTATAGGAAGGCGGGAGGAGCCGATAGGTAGATAGACCTGTCCATCACCAGCACACCTCTCAGACACATAGCAGGGTAATCAACCTGACTGGAAGGCACAGGAGATGTTAACGTCTGGGCAGAACAAGGTGTGCTGGCAAAACTAACCATGAGCTGACAGGCGCAACAAAACCAATCCGATGAGCTTTTACGAGGAGGTAAGATATAAACTGGACCGGGGAGAGTCATTGGATCTTGTATATTTTGGTTTCCCCAAAACGTTTAATACTGTGCTTCATAAAATGTTGGTATATAAAATAAGAATGCTTGGTCGGGGAGATGGTTAAGATGGTTACCCCGCCACCCAGTGAGCCATAATGAAAAGGATACCTCTCCACACCACGGAGTCATACCTGAGATGATTATTCCTCCACTCTAGGGGCCATACTGAGATGATTACCCCCACAGACCATTGGGGACTCTCTGCATGTAAAGCTGTAGTAACTGTTATCTTATATTTAATGTGTTATAACTAGAGATAAGCGAATATACTCGTTTCGAGTAATTACTCGATCGCGCATACTCGGGTGAAAAGATTCGGGGGGCGCCGGGGGGCGGGGGAGGCGTGGCGGAGTCGGGGGTAGCAGCGGGGAACAGGGGGGAGCCCTCTCTCTCTCCCTCTCCCCCCACTCCCCACTGCAACCCCCCACTCACCCACGGCGCAACTCAAATCTTTTCGCCAGAGTACGGAAGTACTCGAAAATCTCGGCGCTTGGGCGAAAAAGGGGCGTGGCCAAGTAAGTTCACTCATCTTTAGTTATAACTACAGTGTACAACAATGCTTTAAATAGAGCTCTCACAATGTGTCAGTCATGTTAAGAAACAGTCTATATCTTAGGCTGGATTCACACGAACGTATATCGGCTCAGTTTTTATGCCGGGCTGATATACGTCGTCCTCATCTGCAGGGGGGGAGGATAGAAGAGCCAGGAGCAGGAATTGAGCTCCCGCCCCCTCTCCACCCCCTCTCCGCCCCTCTGCACTATTTGCAATGAAAGAAGGCGGGACGGGACTAAATTCCAAAAATTAGCCCCGCTACCCGTCCCGCCTCTCCCTATTGCAAATAGTGCAGAGTGGCGGAGAGGAGGCAGAGAGGGGGCAGGAGCTCAGTTCCTGCTCCTGGCTCTTCCATCCCCCCCCCCCTGCAGATGAGGACGACGTATATCGGCTCGGCGTGAAAACTGAGCCGATATACATTCGTGTGAATCCAGCCTAAGAATTGTGGATATTTAGTGATTAAAGTGGTTTTAGGTTAATAAATAGAGATGAGCGAACACCAAAATGTTCGGGTGTTCGTTATTCGTAACGAACTTCCCGTGATGCTCGAGGGTTCGTTTCGAACAACGAACCCCATTGAAGTCAATGGGCGACCAGAACATTTTTGTATTTCGCCGATGCTCGCTAAGGTTTTCATGTGTGAAAATCTGGGCAATTCAGGAAAGTGATGGGAATGACACAGTGACGGATAGGGCAGGCGAGGGGCTACATGTTGGGCTGCATCTCAAGTTCCCAGGTCCCACTATTAAGCCACAATACCGGCAAGAGTGGGCCCCCCCCCTCCCAACAACTTTTACTTCTGAAAAGCCCTCATTAGCATGGCATACCTTTGCTAAGCACCACACTACCTCCAACAAAGCACAATCACTGCCTGCATGACACTCCACTGACACTTCTCCTGGGTTACATGCTGCCCAACCGCCCCCCCTCCCCCCCACAGCGCACACCAAAGTGTCCCTGCGCAGCCTTCAGCTGCCCTCATGCCACACCACGCTCATGTCTATTTAGAATTGCGTCTGCCATGACGAGGGACCGCAGGCACACACTGCAGAGGTTGGCACGGCTAGGCAGCGACCCTCTTTAAAAGTGGCGGAGCGATAGCCCACAATGCTGTACAGAAGCAATGAGAAATAGAATCCTGTGCCACCGCCATCAGGAGCTGCACACGTGGGCATAGCAATGGGGAACCTATGTGCCACACACTATTCATTCTGTCAAGGTGTCTGCATGCCCCAGTCAGACCGGGCTTTTTAATTCATAGACACAGGCAGGTACAACTCCCTATTGTGAAGTCCCTGTCGACCCACAGCATGGGTGGCTCCCTGGAACCCACTGGCGGTACACAGAAATATCCCATTGCATTGCCCAACACAGCTGAGGTAGTAATGTCGTGCTTAATGCAGGTGGGCTTCGGCCCACACTGCATGCCCCAGTCTGACTGGGGTTCTTTATAAGTGTACAGATGTAGTAAAAACTCCGTGTGCACCTACAGCATGGGTGGGTGCCAGGAAGCCACCGGCGGTACATAGAAATATCCCATTGCATTGCCCAACACAGCTGAGGTAGTAATGTTGTGCTTAACCCTTTCCAATCCAATTTGTATATGGTTTTCCTAGGGGGCTTACTCTTTTTCTGCTGTTATACAACGGCGCTATATGCTGGCTAAAGCCAGTACTGCATGAGCTGACACGTAGGATAGGCTCCGACAGCAGAGAGGCTGGCAATATACAGTAAGAGAACCCCGACGGACGTCTACCAACAACGGAGCTGTACAGCCTTAAACCCTAATGTCTTCACAGGTCACACAGTGGACTGGAAAGGGTTAATGCAGGTGGGCTTCGGCCCACACTGCATGCCCCAGTCAGACTGGGGTTCTTTACAAGTGGACACATGTAGGTTTAACTCCCTGTGGACCCACTGCCTGGGTGGGTGCCAGGAAGCCACCGGCGGTACATAGAAATATCCCATTGCATTGCCCAACACAGCTGAGGTAGTAATGTCGTGCGTAATACAGGTGGGCTTCGGCCCACACTGCATGCCCCAGTCAGACGGGTTCTTTAGAAGTGTACAGAAGTATTAAAAACTCAGTGTGCACCTACAGCATGGGTGGCTCCCTGGAACCCACCGGCGGTACACAAAAATATCCCATTGCATTGCCCAACACAGCTGAGGTAGTAATGTCGTGCGTAATGCAGGTGGGCTTCGGCCCACACTGCATGCCCCAGTCAGACTGGGGTTCTTTACAAGTGGACACATGTAGGTTTAACTCCCTGTGGACCCACTGCCTGGGTGGGTGCCAGGAAGCCACCGGCGGTACATAGAAATATCCCATTGCATTGCCCAACACAGCTGAGGTAGTAATGTCGTGCGTAATACAGGTGGGCTTCGGCCCACACTGCATGCCCCAGTCAGACGGGTTCTTTAGAAGTGTACAGAAGTATTAAAAACTCAGTGTGCACCTACAGCATGGGTGGCTCCCTGGAACCCACCGGCGGTACACAAAAATATCCCATTGCATTGCCCAACACAGCTGAGGTAACGTCAGCTGTAATGCAGGTGGGCTAAAAATTAATTTGATTACACTGTAGGCGAGGGCCCACAAAAATTGCTGTATCAACAGTACTAATGTACATCCCAAAAATTGGCCATGGCCAGCCAAGAGGGCAGGTGAAACCCATTAATCGCTTTGGTTAATGTGGCTTAAGTGGTAACTAGGCCTGGAGGCAGCCCAGTGTAACGAAAAATTGGTTCAAGTTAAAGTTCCAATGCTTTTAAGCGCATTGAAACTTATAAAAATTGTTCAGAAAAATTATTTGAGTGAGCCTTGTGGCCCTAAGAAAAATTGCCCGTTCAGCGTGATTACGTGAGGTTTCAGGAGGAGGAGCAGGAGGAGGAGGAGGAGGAATATTAGACACAGATTGATGAAGCAGAAATGTCCCCGTTTTGGATGGTGAGAGAGAACGTAGCTTCCATCCGCGGGTGCAGCCTACGTATTGCTTACGTATCGCTGCTGTCCGCTGGTGGAGAACAGAAGTCTGGCGAAATCCAGCCTTTGTTCATCTTGATGAGTGTTAGCCTGTCGGCACTGTCGGTTGACAAGCGGCTACGCTTATCTGTGATGATTCCCCCAGCCGCACTAAACACCCTCTCCGACAACACGCTAGCCGCAGGACAAGCAAGCACCTCAAGGGCATACAGGGCTAGTTCAGGCCACGTGTCCAGCTTCGACACCCAGTAGTTGTAGGGGGCAGAGGCGTCACCAAGGATGGTCGTGCGATCCGCTACGTACTCCCTCACCATCCTTTTGCAGTGCTCCCGCCGACTCAGCCGTGACTGGGGAGCGGTGACACAGTCTTGGTGGGGAGCCATAAAGCTGGCCAGGCCCTTAAAGACTGTTGCACTGCCTGGGATGTACATGCTGCTCGATCTACGCACATCCCCTGCAACATGGCCCTCGGAACTGCGCCTTCTGCCACTAGCGCTGTCGGCTGGGAATTTTACCATCAGCTTGTCCGCAAGGGTCCTGTGGTATAGCAACACTCTCGAACCCCTTTCCTCTTCGGGAATGAGAGTGGGCAGGTTCTCCTTATACCGTGGATCGAGCAGTGTGTACACCCAGTAATCCGTAGTGGCCAGAATGCGTGCAACGCGAGGGTCACGAGAAAGGCATCCTAACATGAAGTCAGCCATGTGTGCCAGGGTACCTGTACGCAACACATGGCTGTCTTCACTAGGAAGATCACTTTCAGGATCCTCCTCCTCCTCCTCCTCCTCAGGCCATACACGCTGAAAGGATGACAGGCAATCAGCCGGTGTACCGTCAGCAGCGGGCCAAGCTGTCTCTTCCCCCTCCTCCTCATGCTCCTCCTCCTCCTCCTGTACGCGCTGAGAAATAGACAGGAGGGTGCCCTGACTATCCAGCGGCATACTGTCTTCCCCCGCCCCCGTTTCCGAGCGCAAAGCAGCTGCCTTTATGGTTTGCAGGGAATTTCTCAAGATGCATAGCAGAGGAATGGTGACGCTAATGATTGTAGCATCGCCGCTCACCACCTGGGTAGACTCCTCAAAATTACCAAGGACATGGCAGATGTCTGCCAACCAGGCCCACTCTTCTGAAAGGAATTGAGGAGGCTGACTCCCACTGCGCCGCCCATGTTGGAGTTGGTATTCGACTATAGCTCTCCGTTGTTCATAGAGCCTGGCCAACATGTGGAGCGTAGAGTTCCACCGTGTGGGCACGTCGCACAGCAGTCGGTGCACTGGCAGCTTAAAGTGATGTTGCAGGGTGCGCAGGGTGGCAGCGTCCGTGTGGGACTTGCGGAAATGTGCGCAGAGCCGGCGCGCCTTTACGAGCAGGTCTGACAAGCGTGGGTAGCTTTTCAGAAACCGCTGAACCACCAAATTAAAGACGTGGGCCAGGCATGGCACGTGCGTGAGGCTGCCAAGCTGCAGAGCCGCCACCAGGTTACGGCCGTTGTCACACACGACCATGCCCGGTTGGAGGCTCAGCGGCGCAAGCCAGCGGTCGGTCTGCTGTGTCAGACCCTGCAGCAGTTCGTGGGCCGTGTGCCTCTTATCGCCTAAGCTGAGTAGTTTCAGCACGGCCTGCTGACGCTTGCCCACCGCTGTGCTGCCACACCGCGCGACACCGACTGCTGGCGACATGCTGCTGCTAACACATCTTGATTGTGAGACAGAGGAGGAGGAGGAGGAGGAGGGTGCTTTAGTGGAGGAAGCATACACCTCCGCAGATACCAGCACCGAGCTGGGGCCCGCAATTCTGGGGGTGGGTAGGACGTGAGCGGTCCCAGGCTCTGACTCTGTCCCAGCCTCCACTAAATTCACCCAATGTGCCGTCAGGGAGATGTAGTGGCCCTGCCCGCCTGTGCTTGTCCACGTGTCCGTAGTTAAGTGGACCGTGGCAGTAACCGCGTTGGTGAGGGCGCGCACAATGTTGCGGGAGACGTGGTCGTGCAGGGCTGGGACGGCACATCGGGAAAAGTAGTGGCGACTGGGAACTGAGTAGCGCGGGGCCGCCGCCTCCATGATACTTTTGAAGGACTCCGTTTCCACAACCCTATACGGCAGCATCTCAAGGCTGATGAATTTTGCGATGCGGACGGTTAACGTTTGAGCGTGCGGGTGCGTGGCGGCGTACTTGCGCTTGCGCTCGAACACTTGCGCAAGCGACGGCTGAACGGTGCGCTGAACTACACTGCTGGATGGGGCCGAGGACAGCGGAGATGAGGGTGTGGGTGCAGGCCATGAGGCGGTAGTGCCTGTGTCCTGAGAGGGGGGTTGCATCTCAGTGGCAGGTTGGGGCACAGGGGGAGAGGCAGGGGTGCAAACCGGAGACGGTGAACGGCCTTTGTCCCACCTTGCGGGGTGCTTGGCCATCATATGTCTGCGCATGGTGGTGGTGGTGAGGCTGTTGGTGTTGGCTCCCCGGCTGAGCTTTGCGCGACAAAGGTTGCACACCACTGTTCGTCGGTCGTCAGGCGTCTCTGTGAAAAACTGCCAGACCTTAGAGCACCTCGGCCTACGCAGGGTGGCATGGCGCGAGGGGGCGCTTTGGGAAACACTTGGTGGATTATTCGGTCTGGCCCTGCCTCTACCCCTGGCCACCGCACTGCCTCTTGCAACCTGCCCTGCTGATGCCCTTGACTCCCCCTCTGAAGACCTGTCCTCCTGAGTAAGCGTTGCACACCAGGTGGGGTCAGTCACCTCATCGTCCTGCTGCTCTTCCTCCGAATCCTCTGTGCGCTGCTCCCTGGGACTTACTGCCCTTACTACTACCTCACTGCAAGACAACTGTGTCTGATCGTCATCGTCCTCCTCACCCACAGAAAGTTGTTGAGACAGTTGGCGGAAGTCCCCAGCCTCTTCCCCCGGACCCCGGGAACTTTCGAATGGTTGGGCATCAGTGACGATAAACTCCTCTGGTGGGAGAGGAACCGCTGCTGCCCAATCTAAGCAGGGGCCCGAGAACAGTTCCTGGGAGTGTTCCCGCTCCTGAGCAGGTGTCATCGTAGTGGACTGAGGAGGCTGGGAGGAAGGAGGAGCAGCAGACAGAGGATTCGGATTGGCAGCAGTGGACGGCGCAGAACTGCGGGTAGACGATAGGTTGCTCGAAGCACTTTCTGCCATCCAGGACAGGACCTGCTCACACTGCTCATTTTCTAATAACCGTCTCCCGCGTGGACCCATTAATTGGGCGATGAATGTGGGGACGCCAGAAACGTGCCTCTCTCCTAATCGCGCAGCAGACAGCTGCGACACACCTGGATCAGGAGCTTGGCCTGTGCCCACACCCTCACTTGGCCCTCCGCGTCCTCGGCCACGTCCACGTCCACGTCCTCTAGGCTTACCCCTACCCCTCAGCATGCTGTATTACCAGTGATTAGATTTCCCAGGCAGGAAATAAATTGGCGCAAGACTGCAGGCCAAATATAATTTTTGCCCTTTTTGGAAAACGAAAGGCCCCACTGCCTCTAGTGAATGAATTATCTAAGTTTAATAACTGTGCTGTGTCCCTGCTTATGTGTCACAGAACGTGAGGGTAGCAGAGTTATTATAACTCTTGGAGAGCAGGTATTTTTTTTTCCCAATTAAGGAAAGCAAATGGCGAACCCAGCAGTAAAGCGTAGCTGGCTGCGTATGATTTAGCAATGTTTTTCACGCAGCTCACACGTCTACACAGGCGTAAGGACGGACACAGGCTGGACAAATAGATTTGTTTTCAGTTTTTTCCCACCAACAGGCAGCACTGCGTATATTCAATGAACCTGCGAAGTTTAATAACTGCGCTGTGTCCCTGCTTATGTGTCACAGAACGTGAGGGTAGCAGAGTTATTATAACTCTTGGAGAGCAGGTATTTTTTTTCCCAATTAAGGAAAGCAAATGGCGAACCCAGCAGTAAAGCGTAGCTGGCTGCGTATGATTTAGCAATGTTTTTCACGCAGCTCACACGTCTACACAGGCGTAAGGACGGACACAGGCTGGACAAATAGATTTGTTTTCAGTTTTTTCCCACCAACAGGCAGCACTGCGTATATTCAATGAACCTGCGAAGTTTAATAACTGCGCTGTGTCCCTGCTTATGTGTCACAGAACGTGAGGGTAGCAGAGTTATTATAACTCTTGGAGAGCAGGTATTTTTTTCCCCAATTAAGGAAAGCAAATGGCGAACCCAGCAGTAAAGCGTAGCTGGCTGCGTATGATTTAGCAATGTTTTTCACGCAGCTCACACGTCTACACAGGCGTAAGGACGGACACAGGCTGGACAAATAGATTTCTTTTCAGTTTTTTCCCACCAACAGGCAGCACTGCGTATATTCAATGAACCTGCGAAGTTTAATAACTGCGCTGTGTCCCTGCTTATGTGTCACAGAACGTGAGGGTAGCAGAGTTATTATAACTCTTGGAGAGCAGGTATTTTTTTTCCCAATTAAGGAAAGCAAATGGCGAACCCAGCAGTAAAGCGTAGCTGGCTGCGTATGATTTAGCAATGTTTTTCACGCAGCTCACACGTCTCCACAGGCGTAAGGACGGACACAGGCTGGACAAATAGATTTGTTTTCAGTTTTTTCCCACCAACAGGCAGCACTGCGTATATTCAATGAACCTGCGAAGTTTAATAACTGCGCTGTGTCCCTGCTTATGTGTCACAGAACGTGAGGGTAGCAGAGTTATTATAACTCTTGGAGAGCAGGTATTTTTTTCCCCAATTAAGGAAAGCAAATGGCGAACCCAGCAGTAAAGCGTAGCTGGCTGCGTATGATTTAGCAATGTTTTTCACGCAGCTCACACGTCTCCACAGGCGTAAGGACGGACACAGGCTGGACAAATAGATTTCTTTTCAGTTTTTTCCCACCAACAGGCAGCACTGCGTATATTCTATGAATAATAACTGTGTTGTGGCCCTGCCTATACAATTCTTTCCCTGCAGTATCAATGGAGGGTGCAATGCTCTGCAGAGGCGATTTTGAGAAGCCCAAAAAAAATGCAGCACAGCCAACAGCAGCCTGGACAGTACTGCACACGGATAAATATGGCCCTAGAAAGGACCGTTGAGGTTCTTGAAGGCTACACTCACTCCTAACACTCTCCCTGCCTATGCAGCACTTCTGTCCCTAATGCCAGGTGCAACGGTCTGCAGAGGCGATTTTGAGAAAGAAAAAAAAATCCCACTGCTAACAGCAGCCAACACACAGCTATCAGTGGCCCTAATAAGGACCTTTGGGGGGTCTTGAAGCCTACACTAACTACCAATTCTTTCCCTACAGCAGCTCCGGTATAAACAGCACTGTCCCTCATCTAACTCACACCGCATCTGAGGCGAGCCGCGGGAGGGGCCGACTTTTATATTAGGCGAACACCTGATCTCGCCAGCCACTCACAGCAGGGGGGTGGTATAGGGCTTAAACGTTGCAGGGGGAAGTTGTAATGCCTTCCCTGTCTTTCAATTGGCCAGAAAAGCGCGCTAACGTCTCAGGGAAGGAAGTGAAAGTAACCAGAACACCGCATGGTGTTCGTCACGAATAACGAACATCCCGAACACCCTAATATTCGCACGAATATCAAGCTCGGACGAACGCGTTCGCTCATCTCTATTAATAAAGCTTAATCACAGTATGGTTCAAAATGTCTACAACTTCCTAATATTTTATTTTTCAATCCTTACCACTTTTAAGATATCTATGTACGGCACCGTGCCTGGTGTGCAGCGAAGTGGCGGAGTAGCAAAATAACTGATCAGTAAGGATTTCAAATGGCGGTTTTAATTAATTAGATTTATAGATTTGTACGAAGGGTATTCCCACCATTTAATATTATAGTAAATCTCTCTTTGTTTAAGTTCAAAAGATTTTTCTTCAAACAGTTTTGACACAGTTACACATGGTTACTTGCAGGCTCATTTCAGTTGCAGATCTACTGTACTGTACAGAGCACAATATTGGCCTTCGGCTGTATGATCCAGCAAAAGAAAAAAGCATAAACAAAATTACATGAAACCTCATAAAATACTTACGCAAATAGATACACAACAAAGACACTAGATGATATCACATTATAGGGGAAATGTGATTGACAGGGAACCTTAGTGGAGAGGGTGAAAGGGGGGAGGGAAGGGGGAAATGTTGAGACAACAGGATGGACTCCTCGGGAGGATGGTGCCCAGGCCGTGCTGCGCCAGGTCTTCGTGAACCCCTCTCAGATCTGTCCTGTTTTCACCCAGCTTTTCAATCTCTCCAAGGATTGGAAGGAGATTCAGGCCTGCCATGTTCCGTAGAACTCTGCATGGGCACCTTTCTCTCCGGCTCTCATCTCGTCAAAGCGCATGAGCTCGTTCATCTCCTCCGCCCACATCACTCTCGATGGAAATATTGGGGACTTCCAGAGTCTGGGAATAATTCTTCTAGTAGCCAAAATGAAAAATCTCAGGAGACCCTTTTGATCTTTTTGATAGGACCTGGGAGGCTTTAGAGCTGAGCTGTCTCCATGGTTAGATGCACTTGAATCACACAGATACAGTTATAAGCCTCCGTCACTTCCCTCCAAAAGGTGGCCAGGACAGCTCCACCAGATGTGGCCCATAGTACCCCTGTCGCTGCCACATTTCCAGCAAGTGTGGGGAGTCTGGGGGAAAAACCGATGCAGCTGGTCTGCTGTCCTATACCTATAGATTTTGAAATTTAAATCTTGTAATTTGCAGGCAGGTGAAATTTTGTGACACAAAACAGATTCTCTCCCAATCCTCCTACAGAAGGCTCCGGCCTAGCTATTTCTCCCAGGCCTCCATGTATGGGGGTCTCTGGGCCTCCGACTCCCGATTCAGCAACAACTTGTGGAGACTGGATATCATGTGCCTCTGGGAGGACATGGACATACAGATTTGCTCAAATGGTGTAAGCGGAAGTTCCAACTGACCCTGTTGAACGCCTTTTCTTTTACCTCTCTACCCGGGACAAACCCACATGTTCCTTATGGATCAAACACGGAATTGCGCTTCGTAGTCATGTGGCTATCAGTTTTGCAAACAGTTTGATGTCTATATTAACCCCTTAACGACCGCCCCATCGGGAAACTACGTCCTGCTGTTGCAGGACGTGTATGGAGGGAGGTAGCGGCGCTATCTCCCTCCATACAGCGCGGGCATCAGCTGTTTATTACAGCTGACACCCGCGGGCAATAGCTGCGCTCGGCCGTTCGGACGATCGCGGCTATTAACCCTTTAAATGCCGCGGTCAATTCTGACAGCGGCATTTAAATCCCCCGAACGCTGTTCGGGGGTCCCGCACGCCCCCCCCCCACGGTGAGATCGGGGGAGCCGTGCAGGTGTCACGGCAGCCGGGGGCCTAGTGAATGGCCCCATGGCTGCCTTAGCAGACTGCCTATCAAGCCATCTACACAGGGTGGCTTCATAGACTGCCTGTAAAAAAGCAGTATGACGTAATGCTATAGCATTACGTCATACTGCAGGAGCGATCAAAGCATCGCATGTTAAAGTCTCCCAGGGGGACTTCAAAGTAAAGTAAGAAAAAAGATCAATAAAGTTTTTTTAATTGTTAAAAAAAAAAAAAAAAAATTATAAAAGTTTAAATTACCCCCCTTTTGCCATATCCATTATTAAAAAATCAAAATCATAAAATAAAAATATGTATTTGATATTGCCGCGTCCGTAAAAGTCCGATCTATCAAAGTAGTGCATTATTTTTCCCGTACGGTGAACGTCGTGTGAAAAAAAAAATAAAGAATGCCAGAAATACACTTTTTTAGTTACCCTGTCTCCCAGAAAAAACGCAATAAAAAGTGATCAAAAAGTCGTATGTATTCCAAATTAATACTATTGGAAACTTCAGGACATCCCGCAAAAAGTGAGCCCTTGCACAACTACGTCGACGGAAAAATAAAAAAGGTATTGCGCGCACAAAATGACCGCAGAAAATAATTGAAAAAAATTAAATATCTTAAAAAAAAAAATAAAAGTACTACAGCAAAAAAAATACTATACAAGTTTGGTATCGTAGCAATCGTATTGACCCATAGAATAAAAATATCAGGTCGTTTTTGTTGCAATTTGTGTGCTGTAGAAACAGGACGCACCGAAAGATGGTGGAATGTCGTTTTTTTTCCATTTCTCTCCGCTAAGAATTTTTAAAAAGTTTTTCAGTAAATTATATGGTACAATAAATAGTGCCATTGAAAAATACAACTCATCCCGAAAAAAACAAGCCCTCATACAGCGACGTTGATGGATAAATTAAGGAGCTACGATTTTTTAAAAGGGAGTAGGAAAAAACAAAAATGGAAAAAAGCAAAAAAGCTCCGTCACTAAGGGGCTAAGCAAAGACATAGGTCTGTAGTTTCCGCACACCGAGGTGTCTTTACCAGGTTTGGGGATGACCGTGATGTGTGCCATTAGGGTCTGAGCCAGGAAAGGGCATCCGCTCCCTACTGCGTAAAGGACCCAAGCACTAGAGGCAAGATCTCCTCCTAGAACAAATCATAGAACCTGGCTGTAAAACCATCCGGTCTCGGACTCTTACCCACTTTTAAATTTTTGTTAAGTTCTGAAGCTCTCCTGAGGAGAAGTCAGCCTCCAAGTCCTCCGACTCCTCCGCTGACAAACTGTTGGGGGCCAGGTAGGCATCAGTCCCCTCCACCACACCCTGTGGGCCTGAGTGCGTATTCTCTTCAATGAGTCTAGTGTAATAGCTTCTAAACTCTGACCGTATGTCCATAGTGGAGTGGACCAGGTCCTGTCGGCCTGATTGAATTTTAGGGACATGAGCAATAGCTGTCCTGGGGTGAAACGCTCTAGCTAGCCAGTTCCTGCACCTGTCCCCATATTCAAAGGCGCCCCTCAGTGTCGAGATTTCTCCTTTAAGTGTCTCCCTCTGGTTTTTTTTATTAGCTGCCTCCTTCACCTGCAAGTTAAGTAAAAGGTTTTGCAAGTTCTCTGCATTTTCTTTTTTGAGCCTAGCTTCGTGTGCGATCAAGACACCCCTGATAACGCATTTTAAAGCCACCCACTGAGTGGGGGACCATCGTGGAGTCTGAGTTGTGGACTTCAGCAAACTCTGCTATCGCTTTTTTAATGTCTAAGATGCAAAGGAGATCTTTAAGTAGGTTATCATTGAGTTTTCAGGAGAGATCCCCTGGGCGACTACCCCATCTGGCGAAGCTGACAAACTCCGGAGTATGATCAGATCAAATGATGTTTTCCAAGGAACATCTTGGGAAACAATCTAAAGGACTCTGTAAGACCAGAAGGAAGTCAGTCCTGGTGTATGAGTTATGTGCCGAAGAATGTAACATCTAGTCCCTAACCCCCGGGTGAAGGATCCTCCATAAATCCACCAAATGTAGAGCATTTAAGATTTTTTTGATGGAGAGTAGTGCTGATTGGGGGACAGAGGTCCTACCTGAAGACATGTCGAGCTCCAGGTTCAGCACCAGGTTCAGGTCTCCTCCCAGGATGATCTTGGACCCCCCTGCAAATTCAGCCAGTGTCCTCAGTATCCTGTTAGCACCTGCTCTTGATTGGGGAGATAAACATTAGCCGGGGTCATTATGGAGCCAGCTACATCCACTTTCAGGAAGATGTATCAGCCATCTGGATCTATTTTAGAGTCCAAAACCAGGCGTCTGAACCCCTTGTGGAGTGCTATTGGGTGGGAGTCATGGAACTAGGTGACATAGTACTTGGAATGGCAAGACGGGACACCATCCACTTTAAAATGAGTGTCCTGGAACATGGCTACCATCACCCTCTTTTTATGTAAATCTTAGAGAATCTAACTCCTCTTCTGGGGGACATAAAGCCCCTTGGCATTGAAGGTACCCCATGTCAATTCACCCATGTTCTCTAGAGAGGTAATAAATCGCTTGGCAGAAGTCAACCTGTACCCCAAGGGAGGGGGAGTGGGCGGGAAAGAGAGGAGGGCACATTACATTAGGGAGACATGACAAGAACAAAAACATATAAATAATAAAACAGCTGGGTACTATCTTCATTTGATAGACTGCGATGGCACAGTGGGACAGGAATACAAAGAGCACTCTTTCTCAGGTTAGTTCCTGTGGTGAAAACACAGGAGACCCAGAAATCTTCTGGCGTGGCGCCCAACGCCGCTGACAATGGCCCACCTTCTGCCATTCAATTCTGGGTGGGGGAAGTGGCAGGGAGCAGGACTTTGGCCATTCGGGGAGAGATAAAATCGAAATCTTAAAGGCGCCCAGAAAATTAAGCAGGTCTCTCAGGCTTCTGAATGAGGCCGACCTGCCATCTTTACTGGCATAGAGCTGGAACAGGTATCCCCAGCAGTAGTTGATACCCTTTTTGCAAAGTACTGTAAGCACCGGCTTCAGAGCCTTACATAGTCAAAGGGTATAGCGGGATAAATCTGACAAGATCATTAGCAAAGACCCATGGTAGAACAGTTCTCAAGCCTCTCTGGCATGTTGGAAGATCTGGTCTTTGGTCTTATAGAAATGCACTCTGCACACAATGTGTCTGGGTCTGTTAGGATCAGCAAATTGTGGGCCCAGGGAGCGATGGATTCTGTCAATTTCAATCAAGGAGTCAAGTGGTTTCTGCAATCGCCCATTGAAGAACTCATGGGCCCAATTCTCCAGCTGGGTGCCGCCGATTTCCTCTGGGAGACCCCTTATGTTTCTGCGGTGACGACTTTTAAGATCGTCGATTATTAAGTATAGCTCTGAAGTCTGCTTTGATTGCTGCCACAGCTCTTGAGAATGGAAGTCTATGGTATTAATGATTTCTTCCCACGCACACTCGATCTCCTTAATCCTCTGCCCTGGGTGATCAATGTCCTGTTGAAGAATGGCAATGTCCTTCTTGTGTGAGGCTTCCATTTTCTGGAAGAGGCCATTGATATCGATTTTAGTGGGCAAAGGACACAGAGGCTTCTTCCAATCCCACTCCTCCTGGGCAGCAAAGGGTTCATGGGGGGAGTGCTGGCCCTTCTGGCCTCATGTCTCCTCTGCCCAGTGGGGATGAGCAGTGAGCTGTGCACCTAGGGTGTTGATTCTGCCCTGGCTGATCTGCTGGCCTACTGGAGTGCGTTCCCTGGCTTGCCCCCTTTCTCACTGAGGGATCTCTCCTCATCTCCCCCTTCAGAGCTCTCTGGTGATGCTGGAGGGGCCTGGTGGAGGGTGGGGGTGGGCAGACAGTGAATCCCTCTTATTCCCTGCCATTGTGGCCTAAGGGCTACTTCTTCTGATGGCAAGGGTATTCTGGGAGTGGAGGTCTTCCTCTGCCTCTTCCTCCCTGTCACAAGCTGCACCAGGGCCTCTCTGCCTCTTTGGCCTAGCTGAGCCGACTTGCTCTCACCGGGCTTCCCAACCACTCTGTCCTTATAGCTTGTGCATGGCCAGAAAGAGAGCCCAGGGGCCCTCCACCTGACACCTCCACCTGCGCTCCCTACCTCAAAGCCATCAGAAGTCACTCTGGGGGCCTCCACACCGGCTGCCATCTCCTCTGCTGGTGTCTCAGTGCTGGTATCTCTGGCTGCATGTCTCTCTGCACTTTCCGGCGGTGGTGCTATATTGTCTGGACCGCCACGCTCCCCGGCTTCTCCTGTGTGGTGGAGGAACACTGCAAGGGTCTCTCTTTTTTTAATAAATCCCAAATTTCCTTAAATTTGATCAAATAACTTCTTTTTTGATATACCCCCCTTTACAAAAATACAACCTCTCTTGTGTTTGCAACAAAATCTCCCAATGTTGGGGAGCAGGCTGTATCCAACGAGTAGTAATCGGCTTCCTTGCCTGATATAAAGTTCTCTGAATTCCCAAAACAGTGTGCCCATTAAGCCCATTCATAATACCCAGCATACAAAATCTGGGATTAAGGGCTCCCACACACTTGCGATTGAGTTTTTTGTTAATGCGATTGTCAATGGGACTTTCTAATGTTAAAAGCGCAACGCAATGCACCAAAAACGCAGTTGCGTGCGTTGCGTTTTTTTTACAATAGAAAGTCCCATTGACAATCGCGTTAACAAAAAACGCAATCGCAAGTGTGTGGGAGCCCTAAGACAAATATCAACAAGATATATGTTCTTATTTATCTCTAGTACCGCATTCCAAAATTCACATCAGGCATTTGATACCAGCTACATCAGCTTTGATATTTCGTAGGGGTAGGAATTTGAAGGACAGACTTGTTAAAAGCCACTTGTCTGCATAAAAGCCCAACTTCTAAATCAATCACAAACTTTGGGTACATATCCGTGTGTAGACTGTTTAGCTTGTAAACATATTCAAAAAGAAACCAGCTTTGTGAGCGCCTCAACTCAAATATCCTAAAGTATGGGGGAGTTTATAAACTGCCGTTATTCCAACATGTACTTGCCCTTTGAATTATGTAGGTCAAATGTTCCAGCATTTCCAGAGATGTATTTTGGCACATACTGGGAACATAAGTAGAGAGGACAATATCTCCTTGGCAACCCCTATGCGGGTGGTTCGTTAAATCTCACAATTTAACTATATGTGTCTGTATTAAGGCTGATGAACTATAAAATAGGTGCCTGATACATATTTAACTTGTTGCATTTGTTGTCAATAACTATTGAATTCACAGCAACTTTACTCTTACACATCTTAACAATATAAATGGGTTTAGACCTTAGGAATATATAGTTTTTTATAAATCTTTGGACAGGCCATGGATTCCGTGGGAAGAGCAGGGGGTTAAAAAAAAAAAGTCTGTACTGCCCATGTCCGACGGCAAGTCGTGTGGACTATTCACAGCACAGATGTCCTGGAAGAAGAGAGGTCCGTACGGACAACGCCTGCAGACACAGGTACAAAGGGTCACCAGCAGCTGGCAGGGTCGAATTCCACTGCAGGCTCCTGCATGCAGAATCCCACCCACACGTGGACATGAGGCCTTATGCAATCTTCATAAATCAGAGAGAAACCATGCGCATTTGGGTCAAGGGACGTCTTATACGATTTATTCCCTGGAATCTTATTTACATCCTGTCACTGACAAATAGCCACACCCCCTGTCATGTGGCAAGTCATGGAACGGATGTCTATGTTCTTTTCGTGGACAGATCGGCAGTGTATTTTGTTTTGGAATGTCTATTTATTTGCCCTACAACAGGATTATTATTAGCGGTGATCTGATAGGTTTTGCTTGATGTCTGGTAGTATAATGGATCTCTATGGCAACCTATGGTTACTATAGGAGGCATTAACGACGCCAACTCAATTTTATTGGGTCATCTCTACTGGGGGGGGTACAAACAGGACTATTTAAGAAATAGTCCAATAGTTGTTGCTTAAGGGTGTTTAATTTGGCTTGTGCTGCTTTATAATCAGATTCTCTTCCTATGATTCTCCAGAGGGAAGATTTGGGAATGAAGCTTATTCAGTTTGGCTTCTCTAAGTTTTTTAATTCTGCTACCCAAGGCTACAAACTGCCTCCAATTACAGATTTATGGGCTTCCCATAATTATGGTTTTGAGATTTCAGGGGTTTTATTAATGGTAAAGTGTTCAAATACATCTTTTGCTATCTGTGAGCAATTGTTGGTGTCGGTAAGAAGAGTTTTGTTCAATACCCAAGTCCAGTTTCTGAAAGATAGGAAGTCAAGAGAGTTAAAGAGAGAGGTTAAAGCATGATCAGAGACTGTTGTAGTACCAAACTCTGTGGCTGTGACAGCTTGTAGGTACCTCTCTGTTATGATAGTCCAGACAATGATAAGTGCTGTGTATATGGGAAAAGAAAGTATGGGCTGTAATTCATGGGTTATGTATTCTCCAATTTTGATTAGGTTATGTAAGGAAAATGTTTTTTTTGAGGTCCCTAGAGCACTGTGGGGGACATTTCCCTGGTATGTTTAGAACTGTCCGTCAATGGGTTGAGAGCAATATTGAAATATTTGCCTAGTAAAACCACCCCTTCCGCAGATGGATGGAGTTTGTGAAGTGTGTCAATAAATCAATTGGTTTGTGCTGCATTAGGAGAATAGAGGTTGATTAGTGTTGCCGTAGTATTAGCAATATTGCCCTTTAAGAGAAGGTATCTTCCTTCTGGATCTGAAATGGAAGCCAAAAGTATGAAAGATAAAAACTGATGCTGAGGTGTATGCACTATGAAAGTGGATGGGGAAATGTGTATGTGATAGTTTATTGTATGTGGTCATGTCAGAAATGGGTTTCCTGGAAAAACACAATAACTAACCTTCCCCAAGATGTTGAAAATTTAGCTTCTCTTTTGCGGGGTGTTGAGACCTCTGGCATTGAATCATATGATTTTAAGTGTAATCGTAATAGTAAAAGTTATGGTGTTGCCAAGTATATAATAATCCCGTGATGCTGTTTAACATAACAAAGTCAATTTAAAATTCAACACAGATAACAGGAACTGTTACATACTAGTAGACAAAGATGGTTGTCAAAAACCAGTAACAGCCCATTGATCAATGTAGGTCTAACTTTAGACCATTGTGGTCACAGACATTTACAAAAATATCCAGCCCGATTCAGGAAGCAAACTCTTGGATCAGAGACTGATGAGTACTTCTAAAAAGAGCAAAGGCGGAGATTAAGTAACAAGCAAGGAGAATTGCTAAGCAAGAAGGAGTTAAAGAATAGAGAAAAGAAGCGGAATACTTAAGAAGAGATGTGCCGTCAGATTTAGAGACACTGTAAGATCATTCTGTGTTGAAGTGTACAGAAGAGTCAGGTGATTTTCATAGAGGCACTTTGATTAGAATTTCCAGAAATCTTCTTTGGCATTCATTTACTTGGCTCTTGGGGATTTTGTTGAATTTGTTTTTTTCCCATGGAATAGGGGCAGGTACATGAGGCAGTGCATCAAGTTTGTGAAGTAGTTCCCAATTGGAGATATCCAAGGGATGTATACTTAGATGATTGTAGATTTCTAAAAGCTCTTCAGGGGATTGAAGTGTAAGGCGTCTTTGTCCAAATGAGAATGATAAGCCGAATGGGAAAAACCATCTATAAGATACATTGCAGAGGTTGAAGTGCCTTTTGTTTTTGTACAGTTATAGCAGCCAGATCTTGGAATAGCGAGATGTCAGAGCCTTTATATGAAGGTGTAGTGCCAATCCTGGCTTTGTTTGGAAGGACATTTTTGGTTTGAAAATATAGAAGGCAAAAAAAAATGATTCTAAGGGGCTTGCCTTCTTTTGGTTGAGGTTTGAGGACATGGTTGGCCCTTTAAATTATAAGATCTAGGAGGGTGATCTAGACTTATATAGAGTAGGTTGCATAAATAAGAGGCCTTTTATGTGGAGGTTATAATTAGAGATGAGCGAACGTACTCGTCCGAGCTTGATATTCGTGCGAATATTAGGGTGTTCGGGATGCTCGTTACTCGTAACGAGTACCACGCGGTGTTCCGGTTACTTTCAGTTTCCTCTCTGAGACGTTAGCGCGCTTTTCTGGCCAATTGAAAGACAGGGAAGGCATTACAACTGCCCCCTGTGACGTTCAAGCCCTATACCACCCCCCTGCTGTGAGTGGCTGGGGCGATCAGATGTCACCCGAGTATAAAAGTCGGCCCCTCCCGCGGCTCGCCACACATGCCTTGTGAGTTAGCTGAGGGACAGTGCTGTTCTATTGGAGTTGCTGTAGGGAGAGTGTTTGTAGTGAGTGTAGGCTTCAAGAACCCCAACGGTCCTTCTTAGGGCCACATCTACGTGTGTGCAGGCTGCTGGTAGCAGTGGAGAAATTTTTTTTTTTCTCAAAATCGGCAGTGCAAAGCATTGCACCCGGCATTAGGGACAGAAGTGGTGCTTAGGCAGGGAGAGTGTTAGGAGTGACTGTAGCCTTCAAGAACCTCAACGGTCCTTTCTAGGGCCACATTTAACTGTGTGGAGTACTGTGCAGGCTGCTGTTAGCTGTGTTGCTTTTTTTTTTTTTTTCTCAAAATCGGCGGTGCAGAGCATTGCACCCTGCATTGATACTACAGGCACAGAATTGTGTAGGCTGGGCCACAACACAGTTATTAGTCATTGAATAGGCACAGTGGGCCTTTCCTTTAAAACAAACGGAAAAAAAATAATATTTGCCCTGCCTCTGACAGCCGTCAGGGCTCTGGGTACGTGTGTGCTGCGTGGAGAACGTAAAAAAATCAGACGCAACCAGCTACGGTTGAGTGCAGCCTTGCGCCAATTTCTTTCCTGCCTGGGAAATACCTGCTCTGCCACAGTTAATAACTCTGCAACAGTAAAGTTCTGTGACACTTTTGCAGGGCCGCAACACAGTTATATTAGTCATTGAATAGGCACAGTGGGCCTTTCCTTTTAAACAAAAGGGAAAAAAGTATATTTGCCCTGCCTCTGACAGCCGTCAGGGCTCTGGGTACGTGTGTGCTGCGTGGAGAACGTAAAAAAATCAGACGCAACCAGCTACGGTTGAGTGCAGCCTTGCGCCAATTTCTTTCCTGCCTGGGAAATACCTGCTCTGCCACAGTTAATAACTCTGCAACAGTAAAGTTCTGTGACACTTTTGCAGGGCCGCAACACAGTTATTAAACTTATTATTCATTCACTAGAGGCAGTGGGCCTTTCCTTTAAAACAAAAGGGAAAAAAGTATATTTGCCCTGCCTCTGACAGCCGTCAGGGCTCTGGGTACGTGTGTGCTGCGTGGAGAACGTAAAAAAATCAGACGCAACCAGCTACAGTTGAGTGCAGCCTTGCGCCAATTTCTTTCCTGCCTCGGAAATACCTGCTCTGCCACAGTTAATAACTCTGCAACAGTAAAGTTCTGTGACACTTTTGCAGGGCCGCAACACAGTTATTAAACTTATTATTCATTCACTAGAGGCAGTGGGCCTTTCCTTTTTAAAAAAAAGTTAAAAAAAATATATTTGGCCTGCAGGCTTGCGCCAATTAATTTCCTGCCTGTGAAATCAAATCACTGGTAATACAGCATGCTGAGGGGTAGGGGTAGGCCTAGAGGACGTGGACGCGGCCGAGGACGCGGAGGGCCAAGTGAGGGTATGGGCACAGGCCGAGCTCCTGATCCAGGTGTGTCGCAGCCGACTGCTGCGCGATTAGGAGAGAGGCACGTTTCTGGCGTCCCCACATTCATCGCCCAATTAATGGGTCCACGCGGGAGACCTTTATTAGAAAATGAGCAGTGTGAGCAGGTCCTGTCCTGGATGGCAGAAAGTGCTTCGAGCAACCTATCGTCCAGCCACAGTTCTGCGCCGTCCACTGCTGCAAATCCGAATCCTCTGTCTGCTGCTCCTCCTTCCTCCCAGCCTCCTCACTCCACTACAATGACACATGCTCAGGAGCGGGAAGACTCCCAGGAACTGTTCTCGGGCCCCTGCTCAGATTGGGCAGCAGTGGTTCCTCTCCCACCAGAGGAGTTTATCGTCACTGATGCACAACCATTGGAAAGTTCCCGGGGTCCGGGGGATGAGGCTGGGGACTTCCGCCAACTGTCTCAAGAACTTTCTGTGGGTGAGGAGGACGATGACGATGAGACACAGTTGTCTTGCAGTGAGGTAGTAGTAAGGGCAGTAACTCCGAGGGAGGAGCACACAGAGGATTCGGAGGAAGAGCAGCAGGACGATGAGGTGACTGACCCCACCTGGTGTGCAACGCCTACACAGGACAGGTCTTCAGAGGGGGAGGCACGGGCAGCAGCAGGGCAGGTTGCAAGAGGCAGTGCGGTGTCCAGGGGTAGAGGCAGGGCCAGACCGAATAATCCACCAACTGTTTCCCAAAGCGCACCCTCGCGCCATGCCACCCTGCAGAGGCCGAGGTGCTCTAAGGTCTGGCAGTTTTTCACAGAGACGCCTGACGACCGACGAACAGTGGTGTGCAACCTTTGTCGCGCCAAGATCAGCCGGGGAGCCACCACCAACAGCCTCACCACCACCAGCATGCGCAGACATATGATGGCCAAGCACCCCACAAGGTGGGACGAAGGCCGTTCACCGCCTCCGGTTTGCACCGCTGCCTCTCCCCCTGTGCCCCAACCTGCCACTGAGATACAACCCCCCTCTCAGGACCCACACCCTCACCTCCGCTGTCCTCGGCCCCATCCACCAATGTCTCGCACTGCACAGTCCAGCCGTCGCTAGTGCAAGTGTTGGAGCGCAAGCGCAAGTACGCCGCCACGCACCCGCACGCTCAATCGTTAACCGTCCACATAGCCAAATTTATCAACCTTGAGATGCTGCCGTATAGGGTTGTGGAAATGGAGGCTTTCAAAGCTATGATGGTGGCGGCGGCCCCGCGCTACTCAGTTCCCAGTCGCCACTACTTTTCCCGATGTGCCGTCCCAGCCCTGCACGACCACATCTCCCGCAACATTGTACGCGCCCTCACCAATGCGGTTAGTGGCAAGGTCCACTTAACTACGGACACGTGGACAAGCACAGGCGGGCAGGGCCACTACATCTCCCTGACGGCACATTGGGTGAATTTAGTGGAGGCTGGGACAGAGTCAGAGCCTGGGACCGCTCACGTCCTACCCACCCCCAGAATTGCAGGCCACAGCTCGGTGGTGGTATGTTCGGCGGTGTATGCTTCCTCCACTAAAGCACCCTCCTCCTCCTCCTCAACCTCTGTCTCGCAATCTAGATGTGTCAGCAGCAGCAGGATGTCGCCAGCAGTCGGTGTCGCGCAGCGTGGCAGCACAGCGGTGGGCAAGCGTCAGCAGGCCGTGCTGAAACTACTCAGCTTAGGAGAGAAGAGGCACACGGCCCACGAACTGCTGCAGGGTCTGACAGAGCAGACCGACCGCTGGCTTGCGCCGCTGAGCCTCCAACCGGGCATGGTCGCGTGTGACAACGGCCGTAACCTGGTGGCGGCTCTGCAGCTCGGCAGCCTCACGCACGTGCCATGCCTGGCCCATGTGTTTAATTTGGTGGTTCAGCGCTTTCTGAAAAGCTACCCCCACTTGTCATACCTGCTCGGAAAGGTGCGCCAGCTCTGCGCACATTTCCGCAAATCCCACACGCACGCTGCCACCCTGCGGACCCTGCAACATCGGTTTAATCTGCCAGTGCACCGACTGCTGTGCGACATGCCCACACGGTGGAACTCTACGCTCCACATGTTGGCCAGGCTCTATGAACAACGTAGAGCTATCGTGGAATACCAACTCCAACATGGGCGGCGCAGTGGGAGTCAGCCTCCTCAATTATTTTCAGAAGAGTGGGCCTGGTTGGCAGACATCTGCCAGGTCCTTGGAAACTTTGAGCAGTCTACCCAGGTGGTGAGCGGCGATGCTGCAATCATTAGCGTCACCATTCCTCTGCTATGCATCTTGAGAAGTTCCCTGCAAACCATAAAGGCAGCCGCTTTGCGCTCGGAAACGGAGGCGGGGGAAGACAGTATGTCGCTGGATTGTCAGAGCACCCTCCTGTCTATATCTCAGCGCATTCAGGAGGAGGAGGAGCATGAGGAGGATGAGGAGAAGGGGGAAGAGACAGCTTGGCCCACTGCTGACGGTGCCCCTGCTGCTTGCCTGTCATCCTTTCAGCGTGTATGGCCTGAGGAGGATGAGGAGGAGGAGGAGGATCCTGAAAGTGATCTTCCTAGTGAAGACAGCCATGTGTTGCGTACGGGTACCCTGGCACACATGGCTGACTTCATGTTAGGATGCCTTTCTCGTGACCCTCGCGTTGCACGCATTCTGGCCACTACGGATTACTGGGTGTACACACTGCTCGACCCACGCTATAAGGAGAACCTTCCCAGTCTCATTCCCGAAGAGGAAAGGGGTTTGAGAGTGTTGCTATACCACAGGACCCTGGCGGACAAGCTGATGGTAAAATTCCCATCCGACAGCGCTAGTGGCAGAAGGCGCAGTTCCGAGGGCCAGGTAGCAGGGGAGGTGCGGAGATTGAGCAGCATGTACAGCCCAGGCAGTGCAACAGTCTTTAAGGGCCTGGACAGCTTTATGGCTCCCCACCAAGACTTTGTCACCTCTCCCCAGTCAAGGCTGAGTCGGCGGGAGCACTGTAAAAGGATGGTGAGGGAGTACGTAGCGGATCGCACGACCGTCCTCCGTGACGCCTCTGCCACCTACAACTACTGGGTGTCGAAGCTGGACACGTGGCCTGAACTAGCGCTGTATGCCCTGGAGGTGCTTGCTTGTCCTGCGGCTAGCGTCTTGTCGGAGAGGGTGTTTAGTGCGGCTGGGGGAATCATCACAGATAAGCGTACCCGCCTGTCAACCGACAGTGCTGACAGGCTAACACTCATCAAGATGAACAAAGCCTGGATTTCCCCAGACTTCTCTTCTCCACCAGCGGACAGCAGCGATACGTAAGCAATACATAGGCTGCACCCGCGGATGGAAGCTACGTTCTCTCTCACCATCCAAAACGGGGACATTTCTGCTTCATCAATCTGTGTCTAATATTCCTCCTCCTCCTCCTGCTCCTCCTCCTGAAACCTCACGTAATCACGCTGAACGGGCAATTTTTCTTAGGGCCACAAGGCTCACTCATCTAATTTTTCTAAACAATTTTTATATGTTTCAATGCTCTTAAAAGCGTTGAAACTTTGACTTGAACCAATTTTTCGTTAAACTGGGCTGCCTCCAGGCCTAGTTACCACTTAAGCCACATTAACCAAAGCGCTTAATGGGTTTCACCTGCCATCTTGGTTGGGCATGGCCAATTTTTACTGAGGTACATTAGTACTGTTGGTACACCAATTTTTTGGGGCCCTCACCTACAGTGTAATCATAGCAATTTGTATGTTCTTCGTCTGCACTCATGGTACAGAAGTGTGTGTGGGGTTGGCCTACACTTTAGCTACATAAATGTAACTTGGGCCTTGGCTATACTGCAGCTACTGAAATGGAACTAAGACTGCGCTCCCGCTATACTGCTGCTTCGGAATTGTTACTGGGGCCTGTCTTGAGTGCTACTATTGCTGACATGGAACGAAGACTGCGCTCCCGCTATACTGCTGCTTCGGAATTGTTACTGGGGCCTGTCTTGAGTGCTACTATTACTGACATGGAGCGAAGACTGCGCTCCCACTATACTGCTGCTTCGGAATTGTTACTGGGGCCTGTCTTGAGTGCTACTATTGCTGACATGGAACGAAGACTGCGCTCCCGCTATACTGCTGCTTCGGGATTGTTACTGGGGCCTGTCTTGAGTGCTACTATTGCTGACATGGAACGAAGACTGCGCTCCTCCTATAATGCTGCTAGTGATATGTTAGTGGGGCCTGTCCTAATGCTACGGCTGAAATGTTACGAATTATGGGCTCTGCCTATACCGCTGCTAATGGTATGTCTCTGGGGTGTGGAAACAGAGGCTTCCCAAAGACATGATGGCGGCGAGGCCATTTCCCACCAACGCGGTTACTGTTAAGGTGCATATAACCACGGACACGTGGAGAGGACACGTAGTGCCTCAAAAACATCCCCCTCCTCCTCCAAGAGGGAAAACATTCTTGGCAAATGCCTTTGCATTGGTTCGTCTGGTGGCAGTCCAAGAATTTCACCTTTACCGACACTACAAGAGAGCCCCCCCACCATCCCCCCGCCACGGCCCACTTAATCCTGGCCACATTCCGAAAACCAACAAAATAAAAACGCGCTACTAGGTCCGCAGTCACCACCACATTACCACCAACGCGGTTACTGTTAAGGTGCATATAACCACGGACACGTGGAGAGGACACGTAGTGCCTCAAAAACATCCCCCCGCCACGGCCCACTTAATCCGGGCCACATTCCGAAAACCAACAAAATAAAACCTTGTTTTTCCATGGAGTTGTGTAAAGAGAATGTTATTTACTATTTTTTTTTTCTGGGCTTGCTTCTATTCCCTCTCGTAATGAAACTGCTTGGGTCGCTATGGGTACTTGTCAATTTTTGTGAGCTAGGGCAATCTTTATGGTATGTGATACTTTGTTGGGGCAAATACGGGACTGTGATATTTTCTGGGGTCATGAAGTGGGCTCTGTTATTTATGGAGTCACGGAGAGGTTCTATCAGTTTTTGAAGGCACAGAAAGGTCTCTTTCTTTAAAGGTAACAGGGGAACAGAAGGGAATATTGGAGGATGGGAAAAGTGTGTAGAGGTGATCAGGGAAGATTATAAACAGTGCTTGGCACAGAAAAGAGGTGCTGTTGACTAATGTTATGATGCACAGAGCAAGGGCAAGTAATGTGAACAGCCGGGAACCTATGGTCTACTTAATCCAACTCTGCTTAGGTCATAATTGAATTATTACTTTACTCACTGTACGTTTAAATTTGTAGATAATGTAACAAACTAAACAGGAATGCTTGCAAATCAACTTTATTTGAAGTTATAGACTGGCAGAGAAATACAAGAGAATAGTAAAATTAACATTCAAAGTCTAACATTATTAAGGCCCCTTGTACCCGGCTCCGTGATGCTGCATAATAATAATAAACTTTATTTGTATAACGTCAACTTATTCCGTAAAGTGGGAGCACAAACAATACGACAGTTACAGGTGGTAGACAATTATTTAGAAACAATCGGAGTAGGGGTGGTGCAGGATATATAAGGGCAGGAGGTGAAGCACAGGGCAATACAAACAATATGACAATTACGTGTGGTATTCAGTTATTGGGAAGCAATGACGGAGGGGGTGATGGGGAGGTACAGGGGCAGGAGATGTGTAGGGTGGGTAAAATGGAAAATGTGGGGAGCCATGGAGAGGGGCAAGGGGCATGTTGTGGGGGGTGGGGGAATTAGATCAGGACGTTTGGTATGCTTCTTTGAAGAGGTGCAAATTTCACGCGTCGGTGATTGTCCAAATGTTTTGGAGTAGTGCGTTCCAGAGGACCGCAGCTGTTCTAGAGAGGTCCTGGAGGCGAGCATGTGAGGTTCGTGTTAGAGGAGAATTTAGTCTGAGTATGTTAGTGAATTGGAGTGCATGAACTGGGGGATGTGTGGGCAGGAGGAAAGGGATGTACGGTGGTACGGTGCCACAGAGTTTTTTGTGGGTAAGGGTGATAAGTTTGCATTGAGTTCTGTAGTGGATGGGCAGCCAGTGCAGTGACTGGCATAGTACAGAGGTGTCCAAGAAGCGGCTGGTTAGAAAAGTTAGTCTACCTGCCGCATTTAGTATTGATTGGAGAGAGAGAGAGTTTTGTGCAGGGGAGGCCGATGAGCAGCGAGTTGCAGTAGTCAGGTTGGGAATGGATGAGGGCGACATTGAGTATCTTTAGCATGTCTGTGGTAAGAAACAGATGGATTTTAGCAATATTCCTGAGGTGCAGCTGGCAATTTCGGCCCAGAGATTGGATATGGGGGTGAAGGAGAGGTCAGAATCAAGTGTGACGCCAAGACTTCGGGCGTGCTGTTTGTGGGTTATGATGGTGTCGGATACTGATATGAAGATGTCGGGAGAAGGCCAGCTGGCAGAAGGCAGAAAGGCGAGACGGTCAGTTTTTGAGAGGTTGAGTCTGAGAAAAAGGGAGGACGTAGTGTTAGAGACAGCGGACAGACAGTCGTGATATTTTGAAGGAAAGGTGCAGAGATGTGGCGGGAAGAGGTGCCTAACAAGGTGTCGGCACTGTAGAGCTGATATTAGAGGCCAAATCTGCGGATGGTTTGTCCGATTGGGGCTGTGTAGATAGAGAAGAGGAGGAGGCTGAGAACCGCCCCTGAGGGACCCCTAACAATGAGAGGAATTGGAGAGGGGGTAGAGCCGACAAATTAAAAGCTGAAAGACCGGTCAGAGAGTTTCGAGGAGAAACAGGAAATGTGGAGATCTAAAGACGCACTGTGCCATTGTTTGGTGCTCTGTAAGCAGCCATGTATAGCAGCTACTCTGATATAAAAGGAATGCTCTAAGGAAAGGATAAATCTGTAATGTAGTGTCCAGTGAAACATGGTGTTATATTCCTTCACAGACTTCCATATGCTAGAACATACGGAGGTACAGTAAGACCCCATAGAAGTCTCTGGGCACCCACATTTCTCAGAGATTGAACAAAGTTGTAATACGCTCATCTGCTGAAGACTAATAGTGTTCGTATTATTTATGTATTATTTTTTCTTAGAATGAGATCATAAATCAGAAAATAGTAAACAGACTTCGGTTACTGATTATTATCAGCTTCACCCTATAAATCTGTACAGAAATCAGTATTTCAAATGCTCCCATAATTTTTTCCCCTAAAAATAGATAGATTTTATATCTTTTATGTTTTGTAACGTTGCTGTAGATTTTTCTTCCAAAAATGAAATACCGCAGTCAGATGTTGCTGTCTCGCAGTCGTGGGCGGCATCTTAGTTACTTGATAGTTTCTGAAGCTGATTCCCATTAGGAGTGTAGATCTCGATCTTTGGTTGCTTACTCTCTCTCTCTCTCTCTCTCTCTCTCTCTCTCTCTCTCTCTCTCTATCTCTCTATATATCATGTGATACTCTACATAGGGATCGAGAAGAAGATATGATAGCATATCTTCTGCCCGATCTCTACGTACAGTATTTTGAATATAAAGAAGAGTTCTATTGCACTCCAAGCAAAAGTGAAATGGGTTGTACTCACTCAGGAGAGAGGAGGAACCCAGTGTGCACTAGGTAAATAACTCCCCTCCTCTCTTGGTCCAGGAAGGACTTGTATAATAATGCTGTAGGTCCTGCATCCTATGCTAGGTATATCCAGGTCCACAGCCACTCCATGTGGTCAGAATGACACAGTTTATTGAAAAGGTAACAGAAGGACTCTCCACCTGGGGAGTCCTATATACATACAACGCGTTTTGGCAGAACAAGCCTTTTTCAAGTATACAATACAAATACAATAAACAGTATATATAGCCATCTAATATACATACCCTCCAATGAGTTCCATGAGATGAGCGGCACCATTACTCTGAGGTGGACAGGGCGGGACTAAATGTCACATAACCATGGTCACATGTTCGATGTCTTGGTCTAGAGGTACACATGTATTTGCAATGTAGGGCACCATTGCTATGACGTGGAGGGGGCGGAGCCAAGGTCACATGACGAATGTCACCTGTGTACTTGTGTGTACTTACAATGCACGGCACCATTATGGTGACGTAGAGGGGGCTTTGCCAAAGTCACGTGATAGACGTCACACGATCGGCATTCCAGCCCGAGGTACATGAAGGGGGTGGTGTCACATGATCGGCCAACGTCACATGACAGACGTCAATCGGCATCCTAGCCCAAGAAACATAAAATGGGCGGGGGCCAAAGTCACGTGATGGGCATCACATGATCGGCATCCCGGCCCAAAGGTACATTCATTTACTTCTATGTAAGTAATAGGACCTAGGCCAGTTGGGACACATCACATGACTGCAGTCACATGAATGAGGATCACGTGACATACCTCACATGATCGGCATCCCGGCCCTGAACGTACATATTTCCATTAGATGTAACAACTATATTATGGGCTGAACGGGATGAGGTCATATGACTCCAGTCACATGGTTGACGTCCCAGACGGAGGCACACATAACAAGAAATCTTATTATGGAAATATGAGAGATGGAACCTAAATGTGTGTATAACTGGAGAGTACATAGCTCAGATAATTTGTGATCTTATTATTAATAAATAAAAGAGCCACACATTATCAATGCTACCGATAAAACAACATAATTTCTTTTTGTAAATATATAATAAATATTCATCTAATATAAAACATGTAGTTCATAATACATCAAAAATATAAAATATTCATGAAATGTACTATGATATAAGATATAATATTAAAAAACTTTTAGTGAAAAATATGTAATCAGTAATATGTCACACCAAGATCCATTCACTTACTCCTGAAGCTGAAAACTTTTTCATATGTGCCTACGTTTATGGGCGATTCGTACTAAAATGAGGAGTGGTAGTGGTTTTATATCGAACTAAAGATATCAGGTCCACCGGAAGGAGGAAAGTAGGAAAAAGAAGAAAACGTTTTTATATAAATAGAAATTAGGAATATTCATGTAAGTATTAAGTGGTGTGCAGCTTAATAAAGGGCCACTAAAAGGGAGGAGGAAAAAGAGAGGGAAAAAATGCATTTAGATTTTGGGGTAGTTAGCAAACTTTTTCTAATACTCCATTTAATCCAAACGGGGACAGAGTGTTCAGTTTGTATATCCAAAACATTTCTCGTAACTTTAAACGAGAAAATGACTTAGAATGTATTTTTTTCAAACGGGGTGACCTCTAAGTCTTTAATGTTACAGTCATGTTTCTTCGCATGGCAGCTCCTAAAATTAAGATAACCGTTGGAGTCAGTGTCCTTAAAGTGAGTTTTGGTGATCACCTTTTCCCCTACTCTAGAATAAAGTTCTAGGTCTAACAATATAATTTTTTCTTCACTGATGTTACTGGTGAACATTGGGTTCCAACTATTTTGATTTAATTGTGAGATAAAACACTCTAAATCTTTCCTCCTACCACTCCAAATAAATAGAATTTTGCCAATAAAACGCTTATGAAATCTAATGATATCATGGTTAAAAAAATGTTCTTCAAATTCATCTATCAAAATATTAGCGTAACTGGGGGCAAATTTTGTACCCATAGCGGTGCCCTGGGTTTGTAAAAAGAATTCCCTTCCGTATCTAAAATAATTGTTGTGTAAAATAAAACTAATCACATTTAATATAAAACTCATCTGTTGTTCAGGCATCAGTGGGTCACCCCTCAAACATATTTCCACTGATTTTAGGCTTAGATCACGTTGGATGTTGGAGTAAAGAGAACTGATATCAAGTGAACACCCTAAAAATTCCTTTTCCCAAATTAAATTTTCTATTAAACTTAATAAATGACCAGTGTCATGTAAATACGAGGGTAATTCTGTAACGTACCATTGTAGGTGGTGGTCTATATACTGTGACAAATTACGGGTTAAAGAACCTATTCCCGCCACGATCGATCTCCCTGGGGGTTCACAGATATTTTTGTGGATTTTGGGGAGTTGATAGAAATACGGTATTTTCGGATTTTGGATGCAGAGAAAATCATGCTCCTTTTTGACAAGCTGTTCGTTTCTAGAGCTTCATAAATCATGGTATGTAGTGCTTCTAAGATCTCTTAAGTGGGGTCTGTTTTTAATTTTCTATAATATTGTTCATCATTCAATATTCTAACTGATTCTCTCTCATGGAATTTGCGGTCCATTATGACAATCCCCCCCCCCCCCACCACCACCACCCTTAGGGCGCCCACCCACTGGCGATTTTTTTTTCTTTGCGTTTTTTCTGCAGAGCAATTAGAATTGAATGTACTCCTGTCCACTGGCGTTTTGCGTTGCGTTGCGTTTTTTAACATAGGAACTGTCAGTTGCATATGTGTCCTTATTTTTCTCCTAATGCACCCATGAAAGTCAATGGAAATTAATGGAAAAGCCGCGAAAAACGCGGGAAAAACGCCGCGAAAACGCGTCGTTTTTCACGCACGAAAATCGCAAATGCCAGTGGGTGGGCGCCCTTATACGCGTTTTTTATAACAATCTCATGATTGTGTGAGAAAGAGTCTTGAGGGTCGATTAGACGCTGAAGATTAGACGGCACCATGGAGACGAGGACGCTAGCAACGGAACAGGTAATTGAATAACTTCTGTATGGCTCATAATTAATGCACAATGTACATTACAAAGTGCATTAATATGGCCATACAGAAGTGTATACCCCCACTTTGTTTCGTGGGACAACCCCTTTAAGATTAAAGGATACTTCCTCAGAGTCACCTGATGTATCTTCCTTCTGATTCTCAGGCTTATCCTGATTTTTAATTGAAAAATGGTGACGGAGGGTTAGTTTTCTAATGAAGTGATTTAAGTCTACGAATAATTCAAACAGATTTGATGATCTAGTTGGACAAAAAGATAATCTCTTGGCTAAAAGGACAGCTTCTTTTCTTAGTAAAATATGTTTTGAGATGTTAAAAATGCCAAGGGTTCGCGCTTTACTAAAGCTCACTTCTTGATTCTGGATAGTATTCTGGAGTGTTTTCTTGGGGATAAATGTTCCCCCCTCTTACCTCTCCATCTGGGGTGCCATTTTTGCATACTGGTGTCATGGATGATGACGATTTCAGATACTGGGTTATTTTTGAATGACTTTGAAGACCTATTTTGCTCCTGGTAATGCAACCCTTGGACCTGGGAGTGGTCAAGTCCAAGGGGAGAGAGACTGTAAAGGGGGCTATGAGCTGGTTGTAGGTAAATTGGAAAAATCAGGATGGGTGGAGACTCTAGAGGAATTTAGTATGGCCATTTCTGTAGAATTTCTAGATTGGGGCGAAAAGGAAAAAAGTGGGGAATTTGGAGTTCCAGATGGAGTATAACTAGGGAATAATTGTAAAATAGAAATCGGTAGTGAATATGCAGTGTTCTGCTCATGAGTACCCAATGTACCCAAGGTATTTTTCTTCCTAACCATTATCAATTCAGACACATTAGAATATGTAGACTTTGAAATATTTTGCCTTTCACTGTCATTAACTAATAGTGTCGAAGGAAGGTTGGGGGTGGGGTGATTCCGCACATCACTATTCGTAGGTGGTGATGTCAAAGATGGAGTGGCTTCCCTAGCCTGAAATGGCTTGGAAGCTGGTCGGGAGTAATTACTGTTAACCCAAGACCTCTGTGGATAATTCAGCTCTTTAAATTTAGGGAGTGACTTATAGTGTTGAAAAGATGCATTGTTGGGACCATAGGAATAAGGGGATTTTTTTCAAGTAGGGTTATACCTTGAATTGAATTTTCCAGGTCTTTGTCCATTACCAAAGAATTGAGTGTGGCTGGTCCAGGTGGTCCACGCAAATAGGACCTATACCTATTGGAAGATACTTCGATCGGCATCTTCCCAAGGTATTCCTTCTGTTTAGCCATCTGTGGCTCCATTGTATTCTGTTCACCCCTATTTACACTTTTTTTTTGTATTCCCAAGAAAAGAAACTATTGGAGTCATAATCCAAAGAGTCTTGTTTCAATTTCCCTAATTTTCGGAGAAGCAAGGAAAATTCAAAACGATTAGTATGAGAGAGAGCATATTCAAAATCATCTCTATTACACAGATCTGCTATGACCATAGTTGTTTCTAGGACATCCAAGACTAATTGCCTACGTTTTAGCACAATTTTATCCAACATAAGATCCGAAAAAGTTCCCATCATGATGTGCCATTCCCCTGTAAACGTGGAGTCGTTTGGGAAGGTGAAACGAATATTGTCCCTCAATTCTCTAGGTACAATCTTGTTCTCTTTATGGATTGCTTAAAAAAAGCCAATCTATGGCATGATGCCATAATTTCTCAACACAATTCTTCAATTCATATTTTAATCATTTTTTATTGTATGTTGTTCCTGTGGGAGATAGTTGATAGGTTCACCATTTTGTCTGTATTTTCTGTTGTCAACTGTGAAGATACTATATTGTGTCCATAATCGAATCCTCTGGGGGAAGGGAACATCGCCCCCCCCCCCCTCCACAAGAATTGAAGGAACAGTGCTTTGTGTCCATAAACTGGTCAAACTGGTTCTAACCAGCTGAAAACTACTTATCTAGGAATGTCTTTGTGTAGAGGGACAGGATTTGGCTGACTGTAAGAGAAACACAGGAAGTATCTCCTTCGCACGACCAGTGAAGAATGAACAGAGCATGCTCAAGGGAAGCTCCTCCTGGGTGAATGATCTCACAGCTACCTCACAAATACCTCCCTCTGAGAATGACCTATCAGCACACAAAATAATGTAACTGCATCCTAAATTACTTAACTTCCTGTGTTGAAACATTATTTAAACTTTTACCCGGCTAAATAAAGACGGACTCTTTTGGGACACATGATGTAGACATGTGGTCTTTGAAAGGCTCTCCAGGCCTGTACATTATTTCTATCTAATTTGGCACACACAGTATATCGAATAGCGAAAATTGCGCTAACATTCCCCTGAGGGTTCGCTCCAACCCCAATCATCAGAGAAAGAAGATGGTAAAGTTGTATATACAATGTCCTTAAAGTCTGCTTGTGATTTCTTAAAAGCATTCATCAATCTACATGGGAGGGTTCGCCATTCCTCTTTAAGCTGATCCACACTCCCCGTCGCTTAGTCCAAAAAATGGGGGTACCAGATTCCACTGAAGAAACAGTAGGTCCGCGGTTAAAATATAACAGCATAAGATAGGGACAGTGCCTTGGGAGGGGAAAACAATAGAGTAATAATTGAGGGAGACTGTCCAATACACTTGCGATCCACTCAGTGGTGAGCTGCAATAATGAACAAAAAAAAAAAAACCATCAAGAAATGATGGGTGTCACACAATGACTATAAAGAAGAGTTCTATTGCGCTGTAAGCAAAAGTGAAATGGATTGTACTTACTCGGGAGAGGGGAGGAACCCAGAGGATCCAACATAATATAAACCTCTGTTCAGGCTGGTTTACAGACATGAACTGTCACCATCATGTGTACATAAGTATCCATATTATGTGCACAGAAATGCAGCTCTAATACGCTTGTGTGATACTGGACGAGCTCGCATCTCTCCCTCATCTGTAACCACCAGACCCGAGGACACAACTATGAGACAAACACTTGAAGGTTATCTCTGGAATGTCCCTGTTCCACCTGCTGTTACTGCTTATTAGTGACTGTATTCCTCTAATACAAGTGGTCAAGGTGATCAGCCTGCCGAATTGAAGCGGAAAATCCTCTTCATTGTCACATAGGGGCCAGCACTATTTAGTCGCTACCTGTTCCTCCAGGGGGCTAAATGACTATATAGCTGATATATGTAGAGGATGGTGTTATCATAATGAACACCTCTGGGTGCCATGTGCTAGCTGATTGTATTAGACACTCTGTATCTTTGGCATTGCATCTGTCTCTGCATTGCCCGGATGGAAATTTTGGGCCTTGTGATGTACAAATGTTTTAAGGAAACCGGGGGGACCATACCTGAGATGATTACCCCTCGACATCAGGGGACCATATCTGAGATGGTTACCCCTCCACACCAGTGACCATACCTGAGATGATTACCCCTCCACATCAGGGGACCATACCTGAGATGGTTATCCCACGACAACAGGCGGACATAACTGAGATGGTTACCCCTACACACAAAAAGGGCCATACCTGAAATGGTTACTCTTTCACACCAGGGGGGTCATATCTGAGATGGTTACCCCTTCAAAGCAGGGGGCCATACCTGAGATAGTTACCCCTTCACACCAGGGGGCCATACCTGAGATGGTGGTTAACCCTTCACACCAGGGGGTTATACCTGAGATGGTTAACCCTCCACACCAGAGGGCCATAGCTGAGATGGTTACCCATCCACACCAGCGAGAACACTAGTCTCTGCATGTACAGTTATAGCAACTGTTAACTTTATATTTTATGCATTATTATAATTACAGGCTGCTACATCTTGAGGTTACAGGGATTTCTGGTTTCAGTTTAATAAAGCATAATCACAGTATAATTCAAAATGTAAACAATTTTGAATATTTTCTTTTTGTGTTTCAATTCTTACCACTTTTAAGATATTGGCTGGCTGGCAGTGAATGAGAACATTATGGTTTCAGAGTCAGTAATCCTGTACGCACCTAGTCCTGCTCTCAGCTGAGAAGTGGAGACAATTGTATCCAGTCTAAATAATGCTCTGTAAACTAAATGCAGCATCATCATCAGCACATATCTCTCTGGCAGTTTGCTACAATGTATCAGTTTGCAGTCCGGACCGTTTAGCCCACAGATCATTGTGTCGACTGGATACAATTGTATGCACTTCTCAGCTGAGAGCAGAACTAGAAGATGTGGCAACTTGGGGTTACTCACCTGTAGGATCAACGACCTCTCTTACAGGATTGAGCACCACAGGTATACAAATACTCCAGATACTTGCAGTTCTTTTAAATCTGGAACATGCCAGTTTTATTCCATATCACAGCAAACGTGTACAGTATACCACAAAGATCATTTGTACCCCATCAGAGTATGAGTCTAGGTTTATCCTCCCTGTGAGACTTGGGGCCTTTACTGGTCCACACAGGACCTCTGGCTTACAGCCCTTTCAGCTCTGCTAAGCTGTCAAAATTCCCATTGGGTCTCCATCACTAACGCCACGGAGGGCGTTTGCAGGGTATCCTCCTCTATCAGGCGGGTGACGGTTTCTAATGCAGCGTCTTCACACCGCCTATCTGGCTAGCAGCCAGCTTCCTTTCCCCTGAGTGTGGCAGATACTGATCCTTTTATCCAGTTCCTGCCACACCCACAGGTGTTCTCTCACATTTATAGTAGCAGCAAGGCTATCTGCATCCCCTTACAGCCCGTTCTGTGTACTACACTCTTACAATATGTATAGGATTACTACCTCTGAATGTCAGCAACAGTGTTCTCATTCACTTGCAGCTAATTAATATCTTAAGAATGATGAGGAATTGCAACATGAATTATATTGGAATTATGTAAACCTTTGAATATATTAAAGAGCTAATCTGGAGATTTTTAAAATTAATTCATTATGTAACTGCCCCCTCCCAGTATATATAAGTTAATTAGTGTTAACTTGGTTAGGACCCTTTTACATGATACGACTTCTCAGGTACAGATGCCAAACAGGTCGTCCCAGTGATAATTATTCCTGTGCTTTTATACAGGAATGAGCAGTGCTCAGTAAATGAAGGCAGAGCGAGACAGAGATCATTCCAGCTCACCTGCCTCCATTCACAGTAAACAGGCAGTTGTTCCAACGACTACCTGTTTACATGAGCCAGTGCATCATTCAGTTTTCTAGTTTTCTGCACGCAGAAACTGAATAATGAACAAGAGGCAAACACAATATCATTTGTCGTTCAGTCGGGGCATGCAATTGCATGGAACGATAGGTAATCATATTTCTGCTGGATCCGGGAATCTGAATGATCAGTCCATGTAAAATAACCTTTATTTATTTATTTATTTATTTCTGTCTTAAAGTCCCAGCCTCTTCTTCCTCAGATGGTCATGTGACCTCTGTTCTGACCAGCTCCGATCTGCTAGAAGTTATGTGTTCACTTTCTAGTCTATTTCTCAGTCTGTGTGATGATGTTACCCAGACCTACCTGCAGGGGGACACCATCATTCCTATAACAGTTACTGATGATCACACAGCTCCTGTCACACAGACATAATAGAGGAGATCACAGTGCATGCTCCTGACTGTATGCTTCTGGTCTGTAGCTTACTTAGAAGACTATAGGTGCTAATAATAAATTTACCTCCCCCCCTCTCCTGCAGAAGGAAGTGTTATAGCTGTGCTGATGCATCATGGGATAGATGTGAAAGAGAAACCAAAATCTTCCAGCATTAAGATGGTAGCTGATAGGGGGGCTACACTGCAAGGAAGTGACTGGAATACACAGAGGAGACCTGTGATTAAGGGTAGCTTTACATGGGACAACTTTTGGCCACAAATTTGCTCAAATTGTGTGTCCTCCATCCTCTGTACTGGGGTTGGGATCCACTAGTGCTCCATTCACTCTCAATGGGATTGTGGAGATATCCTAATAGCTTCCATTTGTGTATTTCCGTTAACCGGGTTGAAGTAAATGGAGTTCTTACTGCACATGCTTGGCCAGCGCTCCCTTCATGTTGAAGGAGAGGAGGACACAGGAGACCCCCATAGTCTCCAACTTATCGTGTATCTTCTGGATAAGAGATAACTTGTAATTCTGGTACAACGCCTTTAAGAGTCACAGTCCTATTAATTAATTTGTGGCATACACTGTGGAGATGAGAAGTACTCCTTAAGTTTATTTTGGCCCACGGGAGTGTATAATCTGAAATCATGGCCCATGGACTCGATGAGCTTATTTAACACCCTGTCATTAATCTATATCACTAGTACCAACAAGGATAGTATGAAGTCATTATGTAACTGAGGAGGTTTTATATATTTGGTAAACAGCTTTAGAAATATGTACAATACCTGAGTTTTGGCATTTTGATTTCAATATTTCATAAACACCAGGCATACACGTCATCTTGTCATTTGAGAATACTGGGGGTATATTAGAATCCGCAACTAGAAAACAAAGTATAATGTTCTAATCTACAGATGTAGCAGAGTTGGTAACTTTTCTAGATTCCATTAGATTTATACATTTCTACAAGGGGTATTCCCACCATTTAATGTTACAGTAAATCTCTAGGCTATGCCCTCATCTTACAATATCTTGGACCACGCTGATTCCTGGGACTCTTTAGCATTACTCCTGCACAGTAATGTTCCTGCACCCCTCTATTCCATATAATGGAGCTATAATACTGAACACTCATGGTACAATTGTCCTATCTCGCCTGTCTGTATGCCGTCCATGGATACAGAAGGTGCCGTCTGTGGGAGAGACCCTGTATTCTGCTCTAAGCCTAGAGTTCAACCCTGATGTCAGCTGGTCTCTCATTGGTTGACCGTCAGGTTTAATCCTACTAGTGCAGAGCCCAAGAGCAAGGAAACAGCTTTACTAGTCCCTATGCAGAAGGAGGAATGCAGAAAGTGTGGGAAGGAAAGAGAGATTATAAAAAGGAGTGACAGAGAACAGTTAGTCAGACTCAGCCAGGCGAGAGAGGGAGTTCATTACAGCACATTTTCTACCCAAGGTAGAGTGAGGTGAAAAACCCACTCCCTTGGCATCTGGCAGCAGAGAAAGAAAAGAAGAACCTTTCTGAGGTTCACCCTCATCAAACAGTGAGTTACAGCTGTCCAGTGAAAACAAAGCCAGGATTAGCATACAGCCACTTTTTTCATAATATTATTCAATCTAATTCAAATCAACCATTCATCTAAATCTACTAGTGAGGAGAGTTGTCTAGTTGAATCAATCTACAGTAAAGCAAGGGTGAGAGAGAGCTTTGAAGTCAGCGTATCATCAAAGTTAATACTGTTATATCTTCTTGTTACTCAAATTGACTGTGTACTTGCTGCAAATATGTTTTAGAGGACTGTTAATTTAGTTGTTACTGTAATTTCCAAAGTTTAGTAAATCTGCACTCTCTCAGTTTACTAAAACACTACTGGACTCGTCTCTGTTATATCTGCGGCATATCATCCTGAGTGTCTAGTTAGAGAGTTGGCGTCACGTGACAAGGACTAGGCCTCCGGCCATACAGACAGTAAGTTCATTGGGTATTACACTACTATTCCCTGTACAGTGGGTGACGAGGTATCGGTCTCAGATAAAACTCTCACTGATCAGTAAAGCTCATATAGATTCCGTGCAGGGTGGCAGAGGAGTTCTTATCAGTGGTGCACAATTCAGCATGTATGATGCCTCCCTGTTAAAGGAGTAATGATGTCATGTCGTATGAACATCATTGACTATGTATATGGGTCCATAGGACAGGGAGGTGCTGAGTCCAGGGTATGGCTTTTATGTATGCCAGGCTCCTTGCTTCTACACCATCAGCCCAGGAGGCCAAAGCTTTCCACATTGTTAGTTTGCTTTTTACTGTATGTGTCACCCTATTTATTCTTAAAAAAAAAGACCCTGCCTGCCTACTGTCTCCTCCACAGATAATCACACATATTGCAGAAAAGGAAAATAAACTAAATACAGAAGTCCATACATGTAGGAATTATCTAATGATGCTTCAGATTTACTTACAAAGATGGAATTCATCATCTGCATTCCAGAACTATGCAAAGACAAGGACAACAATAGTTAACCCCTTAACAACTGTCAATTTGTCTTTTGATGCCTGCCATTAAAGAGCCTTATTCTGATGCACATCTTTTAAAGGTGGCAGCATGAGAAGTCTGGCAGGAGTCTATTATGCCAAGGAAAGCAGGTGCTCAGCTGTCGGATAACAACCTGCCTCCTACTCAAACAGTGGGCACCAAAAAGAAACCTCTGAAACCCTGCTGTATAACCCTTTACATGCCGCGGTCAGGGCAACCGCAGAATGTAAAACACTGACAGAGGGAGGGGATTCCCTCTCTCACCCATAGGACCCCTACAATGTGACCACTGGGTCCTGATAGGTTGCTATGGCACCTGGTGGCTTGAATATAATCGGTACTGGTGTATCTTGATGCCACCGTAAGCTGGGGCTTTGACAGGGCTTCCATGGAGGAATGCCCCTGTCACAGCCCTAGCTCCCGATTGGTGGAATAGCACTACATCCTGGAAGGTGCTGCAGTGGATGCTGAGCAGTGGGTGATGAGCAGTCCCTGCGTCTTAGTCACTGCTCCACCCCTGTAGCTCGGCTATGTGTAAGAGTACCAACGGTGTTGGCTGTGTGTTTGAGGGAGGCGCACTCCGGAACGTTACCCAGTGCTCTGCTCCACCGCTAATACGTGACTGTAGATAAAGGGTTCCACAGCAGCACCTAATTTCAGGCAGAGTATGCCAATATTGGCAAAAACGTGTGCAGGTTCAAAAAACGGGGTTGGATCCAGTCCCCCAAACAGTCCAAACAAGTATGAACAGCACAATTAGGTGCAATAATAAAAGTTTACATCCGCATGGATGTCACTTTATTTTTCCTTGGCATAAAAAACAGGCGACTTTTCGACTGCACAGCCGCAGTCTTTGTCAAGCTATTACGCGGCTTTATCTGACAGTCCAACGCCGCTGCAGCCTCCCTGCTATCCTGATGCTGGCATCGCTGTCACTGTGTCTCCCCCAGCACTGTGGGCTTCCTGCTTGCAGGCGCAATGTCCTACTTACATGGGAAGTAAGTAGGACATTCCGCCGGGAAAGAGGCTTCAGGGTGCTGCGCCCTCACTGCTGCGGACTGTGTCTCCAGCGCTGCTCTGCCACTCAGCGCTTCAGCAGTTTTGGGGTTTCCGCCTAGTGTCCCGCCGGCAGCGAAGCAGGGACAGCGCACCTGCAGCAGGGGCCAAGGCATGCATGTTTAGTGGGCGCCAGGACCTGCATCCCGGCCTTCTGTGCAGTCAATCAGGTACAGGGGAACGTCACCCCCTGTCAATCTTGTCTCCACCAAGACTTCCTGGTGGCGTCAAGATACACCAGTACCAATATAATCTCCAGGTCTGCCAGCTACAGTGACCCACGAGCCTCAGCCTCTGGCTGCACTTCATAGGCTTTGTAATATACTGCTATACTAAGGTATACTAGCGTATTAGAAGAATGATTAAATATGATAAGATTTAGGACAAAAATAAAATGTTGAAAAACTAACAAAAATAAATCAATAAAAACGTCAAAACATCAACTTTCCTCCTCTACTATGTAAAAAAATGAACTAAATAAAGAAAAATCACACAAGTCATATTGCTGCATTCGTAATGACTCAGCAAAAAAGTTGATACATTATTTAACCAACACAGTGAATAAAAAAAAACTAATTTTCACCCCCCAAAAAACCTGAATAAATAATGAAAATGACATTTAGATTAACAAATGATACCATTAAAAGGACAACTCATCCTGCAATAAAAAAAACAAAAAACAGCTCACAGAGCACTATTGGCAAGAAAAAAAATGCTAGGGGTCTTTGAATGCAGCAATAAGCAAAAAATACATTTTTTTATTTCAAAATGAGTGAAAAAGGCTTGTATAAAGAGTCTAACTTTGGCTTGAAGGAATGCTGCCTTCCAATAGGTGGCACTGTGGAGGTATTATTCCATCCCCCTTATTTGCATATTACCCACAGGAGCATGAATGGCCTTTTGAGTCTCCTCACTCACCGTCTAGGTGCTCTCCCTAAGGAGAAAATATAGCATTTCTGACCCCGGGTTCCAGATCTCTTACTAGCAAAGCCAGGCTCCTACTGTACACTGATGAAGGGCAACAACCCTGAAACAGCTGTCTGTGCATGGAGTCTGGCTTTGCTTTTGATTCCTAGTCATTGTTACAAGGCTTGTATAAAGAGTCTAACTTTGACTTGAAATAATGCTGCCTTCCAATAGTTGGCGCTGTGGAGGTATTATTCCATTTCCCTTATTTGCATAATACTCAGTCAGCAAACAGTCTGAAAAACCACTCGCCTGAATCAAAGGGGGCTTCATCTTCCCCCACATCTCTGCAGTAGATCATTATTAGGACAGATCAGTTGTAGATTTACCTTTGCAGCACAGAACACAACCAGGGACATCCAGCACAATATGGAAATCCACATGTTGATTTACCTAAAACAGAGTTTTTGACAATAGAAATTAATGCATTTTTTTACACAAATGCTGGAAGTACATGGTCATGTGATCTTATCCAATGTAAAATGGGGTTTCTGCATACAAATAGAGCAGAGCTAAATGAATAGGTTTCCCTGAAGGGGTTTTCCAAGAAAATACTTTTGATGACCTAGCTCTGGAGTCAGTCATCAATATTTGATCAACTGGATGATGAGACTCTTGCTGTCAACCCCTGTGGCCAGTGCTTGTAAGTGCAGGTGAGGCTCCCATAGAGTTTAACCCTATCGTGACGAAGCATGTTTGCGTCCTAACGGCCAATTACTTTTTCAGTTTTTTTCAGCATTGCATTCCAGAAGTCAAAGCTTTTACATTTTTCTGTTGACATAGCCATATGAGGGGTTTTATTAATTACTTTTATTAATTTTTTCCAGGGGGATTGTTTTCTTTTTTTTATTCATGGCATTCAGTGTATAAAATAAAAAATGTAATAACATTATTCTCTGGGTCAGCATGATTCCGGCGACACCAAGTTTATACAGTTTTATGTTTTGCTATTTTTGTATACAAAAAAAACTTTTTTTTTTTTTAAAGATTTACATTCCAAGAGCCAGAACATTTTTATTTTTCTATCGATGGAGCGGTTTTTATGAAAGCTTGGTTTTTTGTGGGGTGAACTCTAGTCTTCATTTAGCCAATGTTTAGGCGCATATAACATTTTGATTGCTTTTTATTCTATTCTTTTTCTAGAGGCAAGATTAACAAAATCTGCATTTCTGGCATGTTGCTTATTTTTGAGGGCGTTCACCATGCTGTATAAATAATATGCTGAATTGATTCTGCAGGCCAGTACGATTTACACCAATACCAAATTTATATTGGGGGTTTTTTGCAACGTTTTTGCACCTAAAAAAAAACCTGTTTATCACTGCACTCAAAGACTCCGAACATTTTCCCTTTTTTGTCAATGGTGCTGTGTGATCTTTTTTTGAGGGGGTGAGAGGAGTTGTACTTTTTAGTGGTACCATTTGTTTATCTATGCGTCATTTTGATCACTTCCATTCTGTATTTTGTAAGAGGAGATAGACAAAATTAGCTATTTTCTACATGCTTTTTATATTTTTTATGTACTAGTTTTTTTTTTCTGGGTCATTATGAATGCATCAATACCACCTATGTGATTTATTTATTTATTTCTACAAGGGTAGAAAGGGCAATGGTGCAATTTTCACGATATTATTTCCTTTTTTAAAAACATTTTTTTAATACTTTTTTAACTTTTTATTTTTGTACTACTAGAGGACTTGATTATCAGCATCTTTTATCATTCCTTTAACCCTTTCCAATGCACTGTCTGACGTCTAAAGACATTCTGATTGAAGGCTGTACAGCTCCGATGTCGGAAGACGTCTGGCAGGGTATTCTTACTGTAGATTACTGGCCGCTCTGTTGTTGGGGGCCTCTCCAGCATGTCACATACTGCAGTCCTGGCTCTAGCCAGCAGATGGCGCCATTGTATAATGGCAGAAAGAGCAAACCCCCTAGGAAACCCTGAATCCAAAATTGGATTGCAAAGGGTTAATACACAACAATACTTTAGTATAGTAGAGCATTAGAAAGCTTATGAAGCTCTGCCAGAGGCTGAGCCTCATATGCCACTGTATCTGGCAGACCCCGTGCCTATATCCAACCCATTTCTTACTAAACGACTCTTCATTGTAGGACATAGAGGGGACCTGGAGCTCAGATTGTCCTTGATGTTGTCCATATAGCCTAGGAAGAAGGGATGCCATCTTGGCACGACCCCTTACATAACAGACAAGTATACACACATACAGTACATAACCTTTAACCCTTTCCAATCCACTGTCTGGATCTTTATTGTCGGAGTATCTCCAGCATGTCACATACTGCAGTACTGGCTCTAGCCAGCAGATGGCGCCATTGTATAATGGCAGAAAGAGAAAGCCCCCTAGGAAACCCTGAATCCAAAATTGGATTGCAAAGGGTTAAAGAAATTTAAAAACCAAAGAAACTTTAACATTTTTTGTCACATTCACAATTATTGTCCCTCATATATTCTCTTCTGAAAACACTCGTGTGTCCAAGTATGCTTTTATATTATCCCCCGTCCATCACCTGCTGAGGAGAGATCTCTTACTGATTATGACATGTAAGAAACAGGAAAGACTTATGATAGATGGTAGTGGGAAGAAAATAGAGTACAAATAACAAAAGAAAAAGGATGTTGATGGATTACAAAACAGAAGTCTAGTTTTTTCTTGCTCGGATTATTCTCACACATTCATACACATGATATGATGGTATTATAACACACAATAAGCTTCTACATACACCATACAGTTATCTGTACATCATACCTCTAACTTGGCTCACAGTGGGGATGTTTCTGCAGGGTAACTGAATCTTGTTCCTGTATTTATAGGGGAGAATTCTTTACTTATTTCTTGTCTTCTCAACGTGGCAATCACTGAGCCAACTGGGCTTTTCAAGGGCCACAAGCCAATAATACCGGCGGTTATGTCCTTATGGCAAATGAACAATGAGATTCAACCGAGAACTTAAGGTTCCAATTGTTGATTGTCTTTATACTAAGTATTTGCTGAATACAAATATTTGCTGCATCCCCAAAAAGGACAGATTGTACATGTATCTAGTTTCACACCACTTTTGGGCATTCAGTATATAAGTCAAGAAATGTCCCTGACATACACAGGAATGTTCACAGGAATAATAAGTGTTGGGGACCCCCAACATGCAGATGGACTAAGACACGGAGTATGGAATCTGGTAGACAGCAATAAGCCTTATTTGGTGGCTGAATTACTGATATTTTCACTTTAATGGGAAAGAGCAGGACATTCGGTTGAAGTCTTCACACAATTCCAGAACACTAAGACACAGTTTTGAACCCTCCTCCTGGACTGCTCCTGGGACAAGCATCATCTCTACATTAATGAGTACAGCATAGCTGGAGTTCTCCCACCACGGCTCTCAACAGTTGGGCTGTGTTTCATCGGCCTTCGAAGAAACAAGTCTCAGTCTCTACTACATTTATAGTCCAGTTGAAAATGATCAGCCTTCTCATATATGTACAGTCACTAATTGTTTAAAAAAATACCAGAACAAGTGGAACCCTTAGATACACCATTATCCTAATTAAGTGCCTCTCTCAGTTGTTACTTTCTCTCCCTTTTTTCTTTTCCTGTTACTGCTTTTAATATAATAACTGGATGTTTAATGCATCTTCGAACATCCTAAATTTTCAGATGTACCACATGTATATTGGTTTTATTTCTTTGCAGTACAGAAAAATAGGCATCTCATGAATGCAAGAATGTGTATACAGGGTATGTGATCCAGACTATTAATGTAGGTAAATCTATGTTAATATCATATGCCTGCCACTAGAGATGAGCGAGCGTACTCGGAAAAGCACTACTCGCTCGAGTAATTTGCTTTATCCGAGTATCGCTGTGCTCGTCCCTGAAGATTCGGGTGCCGTTGCGGCTGACAGGTGAGTCGCAGCGGGGAGCAGGGGAGAGCGGGCGGGAGAGAAGGAGAGAAAGATCTCCCCTCCGTTCCTCCCCGCTCTCCCCTGCAGCTCCCCGCTCCGTGCCGGCACCCGAATCTTCAGGTAAATAAAAACAAATTGGACAAAAAACAAAAACAAAATAAGTAAAGGATAAATTTACCCCGACTTCTAGCATATGCTGCTGACTCTAGCACCTAAAATAAGAAGACACAAATGGACCACAAAACCACAACTTTGCATTACAGCAGAATTAAACACCAATAACACTACTTAACTTAGCAGAAAAACTCTAATGAACACAACCTCCACCAAGACTGAGACAATATTATGCAACAGCCACTCCCAAAATCAGCCTTATATAATGACCAAGGTAATGCAATAGGACAGACAAAGTTCTACAAACACCATGGCAAAAATCAACGTACAACACAAGAGAGCAAAATCAGTGACACGGGAATCACTGAGGGAATAAAGACAAATGACCCAACTAACATCTAAAGAAATGACAAACCATGGAAACATAAACAATTGGACTTCTTCACATGGGCACTATGATTTTCTGCCGCCTGCATCATGGCCACAGCACAGCCGAAAATCGCATGAACGAGTCACGACTGCATCTCCCGTTTTGTCGCCCATTCAGATGGATGGGGCTGTAGCGCATATATAACCCACAGCCCCTGATACCATCGGGCATGGGGGAGAGAGTTTAGCTCTCTTAAACTCCCTCACCCTCTCTGCCCCTTGCCGGCTGTCGACAAAGGGAGGGGGCAGGAGCAAAGCTTGTGTGCTAATCTCCCGCCCCATCCCACCCCCTCCCTTTGCCAGCAGCTGGTAAGGGGTGGAGAGGGGGAAGGAAGGGGGAGGGTGTTTAGCAGAGACGCTACTCAATTCCCTCCCACCTCCCTTTTCTGGCAGCTCTTATAGGCTCCCATAGGAGTATATGGGACCAGCCGGCGTATTCCAGACCTATCTTTTTCAACCGACTTTAAAGCAGCCAGCCGGAATGCACTTCATATGTGCTATCTTTTCCAGCCAGCCAGATTTACGCACCGGAAAATTTGTGGCCAGCGTTTTATTGCGGAAAAATTGCGGCCGCAGTAGTGCAGCCTGTCTACGCATCGAGACCCCCGTGCCCTGACCCCATCTCGGACCACAGACTATGACAGGAACATTCACACAAGTTCTTTGTTTTCTGATTTGTTGTTCTGTTGTCAGAGCATAAAAACTGAACCTTCTGGCACAGGTGCGTCTAGTGATGAAACAGAACAGCTGTGTCAAATATCATTGATTATATTGGAGCCCGTTCGGTTGCTGTCCGGCTGTCTGGCAATTTCCTGAACAAGATAACGCAGGAAATTAGTGATGAAGGTTCTGGATAGAATCTCTGAGACTAATATGAACATACCCTAAAATATTGTCTGCAGTGCATGAGAAACAACTAGCACTGAAACTGGACATTACTATCCAAATACTAATGACCACCCGTCTGTCTGTGAGTGAGTTACATGCTCTGCCCCTGTTCACATGATGGTGACCTCACAAGTCCTTCATCCTTCTGCAGATTAAAAGCATACTACATCCCCTACAAACTCCTGCAGATTCAGTTGCTATGGAATACTAACGACCACCTAGCCTGACAGAAGCATTGTACTTACATGACCTGTGATGATGTCACCGTCATGTGATCAGTCACCTTTGTGGGATGACTCAGACTAACATATTTTGGCCATGTAATGCAAGCAGAGTCACTAGAAAAATCTATAATGCTTGGACAGATTAGTGGCAAAAGAAGACCTGGCCGCCAAAGAACACGATGGCTGATACTGTCAGAGCTGATACTGGCATGGATATTACACAACTGAAAGAAGCAGTGCAAAACTGAAAATCATGGAGGGAAGTAACCATTAGGGTCATCGAGGGGCGTAACGACTAAATGGCTAACAACAATAACATTCTTGACGTCCTAAACAGGAAAAGTAAAGGAGTCGCAAAATCAATATTCAATTCTAAGGCCGGCTGCACACGAGCGTGACAGGCTCCGCCACGGAATATTCCGCGGAGAAGCCCGTCACGGCGCCCCCCAGAGACCCCATACTTACCAGCGTATCCGGCGTCTTCGCTCCCACATGACGCTTCCCCGCCCACCATCGCCGCGTCACATGACACGCCCACCGTGTCACATGACGCGGCCGGCCGTGTCATGTGACGCGGCGGCAGTAGGCGGGAAAGCGTTTTTTTTAATGCTATCTTCCGCTGTGTTACAGCGGGAGATAGCGTGAACAGACGGCTTCCATTGACTGCAAGCTGTCAGCGCGTACACCCGCGGCAAATAGAGCATGCCACGGGTGAGGACGGGAGATTTCACGGTGCGGAATTCCGCGGTGGAATTCCGCACCGTGTGCCCTGAGCTATTAGGTTCAGTAGAACCTAATAGCTGCGGGCAACGCAGTGGATTTTCGCCGCGAATTACGCGGCGGAAATCCGTTCGTGGGAAGGAGGCCTAAGTGTGAAAAACTGCATAAATCCGCAATACATAGATAGTTCTTTTCTTAGAAACCATAAAGCCTAGGAAAAGATTTGTATACTGAGGAGAATCTGCCTTCCCTTTATGTATTTATACTGAGGAGAATCTACCTCACTTCTATGTATATACTGAGGAGAATCTACCTCTCCTCTATGTGTATATACTGAGAACAATCTAACTGACCTCTGTGTGTATATACTGTGAATAATATAACTGACCACTGTGTGTATATACTGAGGAGAATCGACCTCACCTCTATGTGTATATACTGAGGAGAATCTACATCACCTCTGTGTGTATATACTGATGAGAATCTACCTCACCTCTATGTGTATATACTGAGGAGAATCTACCTCACCTCTATGTGTATATACTGAGGAGAATCTGCCTTCCCTTTATGTGTTGATACTGAGGTGAATCTACCTAACCTCTATGTGTATATACTGAGGAGAATCTACCTCACCTCTATGTATTTATACTGAGGAGAATCTACCTCACTTCTATGTATATACTGAGGAGAATCTACCTCACCTCTATGTGTATATACTGAGAACAATCTAACTGACCTCTATGTGTATAGACTGTGAATAATATAACTGACCACTGTGTGTATATACTGAGGAGAATCGACCTCACCTCTATGTGTATATACTGAGGAGAATCTACCTCACCTCTATGTGTATATACTGAGGAGAATCTGCCTTCCCTTTATGTGTTGATACTGAGGTGAATCTACCTAACCTCTATGTGTATATACTGAGGAGAATCTACCTCACCTCTATGTATTTATACTGAGGAGAATCTACCTCACCTCTATGTGTATATACTGAGAACAATCTAACTGACCTCTATGTGTATAGACTGTGAATAATATAACTGACCACTGTGTGTATATACTGAGGAGAATCGACCTCACCTCTATGTGTATATACTGAGGAGAATCTACCTCACCTCTATGTGTATATACTGAGGAGAATCTACCTCACCTCTATATGTATATACTGAGGAGAATCGACCTCACCTCTATGTGTATATACTGAGGAGAATCTACCTCACCTCTATGTGTATATACTGAGGAGAATCTACCTAACCCCTCTGTGTATATACTGAGGAGAATCTACCTCATTTCTATGTGTATATACTGAGGAGAATCTACCTCACCTCTATGTGTATATACTGAGGAGAATCTACCTCACCTCTATGTGTATATACTGAGGAGAATCTACCTCACCTCTATGTGTATATACTGAGGAGAATCTACCTCACCTCTATGTGTATATACTGAGGAGAATCTACCTCACCTCTATGTGTATATACTGAGGAGAATCTACCTCATCTCTATATGTATATACTGAGAACAATCTAACTGACCTCTATGTGTATAGACTGAGGAGAATATAACTGACCACTGTGTGTATATACTGAGAAGAATATACCTCACCTTTGTGTATATACTGAGAAGAATCTACCTCACCTCTATGTGTATATACTGAGGAGAATCTACCTCACCTCTATGTGTATATACTGAGGAGAATCTACCTCACCTCTTTGTGTATATACTGAGGAGATTCTACCACATCTCTATGTGTATATACTGAGAAGAATCTACCTCACACCTATGTGTATATACTGAGGAGAATACAACTGACTTGTGTGTGTATATACTGAGGAGAGTCTACCTCACCTCTCTGTGTATATACTGAGGAGAATATAACTGACGCGTGTGTATATACTGAGGAGAATATAACTGACCTCTGTGTGCATATACTGAAAGATTGTACATAAGGAAGCAGCCATGAACGGCAGGGATGGAGCATGCTTTTAAGGCCAAGAAGGGTCTGCAACCTCCAGTCTGGGGGTAAATTTGAATAAAAACGGGCATTACCTTTAAGGATAAAAAGTGAGGAGAATGCGAGTTGCCACACATTCTGCAGAGGGACATCAGTACATTCATTCTGAGAAGAATCTAACACTCCTCTATGCGCATACATATTCTATTCCTCGATCCTCTGCAGTAGCCACGACCTCATAAAATTTTCTGAGCAAACAACAGGTAAATGCCATGGACCAAAGTAACTTGGGTGAAGCCGGGTATATCAGCTGGTAGTACATAACAGAACAATGGATAAAATAACAGGATGGTCTCTTGGCATCAGTTGAATACTTGGTTAATTGTGTATTTTACATTTTGTTCTCCTATATAAAGCTCTACAGTGTTTTCTGAGAAGATCTTACACATTCTCATAAAGTGTCAATGATGACTCCAAACTAGTCAAAGGTGTAATAATTAAGGTGCAGTCCAATCAGAACACATGGCAGAATTGTATAATTGCATAGTTATGAAAGTTACCAGGTCCGTGTTTTTATCAATAGAGTTAGAAGATTGGAAAATAAAGGGAACCCAAGTACAGGAAATATACCAAAATATATTTTAAAGCACCCATCATTTTCTCCTTCTTATCCTAACTCATATTGCAAGAGCTGTGATATATGCTAAGAAATATAAATGCATCCCAAAATCACAACAAGTAGTTCTCTACTAGAGATGAGCGAGCATACTCGGTTCGGGTGTTTTTGCACTCCAGCACCGCTTTTTCTGAGTAACTGACTACTCGGACAAAGAGATTCGGGGGGCGCCGGGGGGCGGGGGGCGGCGTGGTGGAGCGGGGGTTAGCAGTGGGGAACAGGGGGGAGCTCTCTCACTCTCTCCCCACTCCCCACTCCCCTCGGCAACCCCCCACTCACCCACGCCGCCCCCAGAATCTTTTCATCCGAGTAGTCAGTTACTCGGAAAAAGCGGTGCTCGAGTGCAAAAACACCCGAACCGAGTACGCTCGCTCACCTCTATTCTCTATATGTCCCAGAAGATCATTAATCTCAAATCAGACCTGTGTCTGGCTGTGAGAAGCCCTCCACAATCTTCTGTCTGCAATAGGAGACCTGACATTAAAAGTTCTACCTCTCGCAAACCAATTTTTCCGGGCTTCGCCTATACTCTTAGTAAGTACATTTTTCAGGTGTTCGCCTATACTCTTGGTACACCAATTTTTCAGGGGTTCACCAAACTCTTGGTACACCAATTTTTCCAGGAGTCGGTTATAATCTTACTACAGAAATGTTTGAGGGGTTCGCCTATACTCTTGCTACAGAAAGGTTTCAGGGGTTTGCCTATACTAATGCTGCAGAAAGGTTTCAGGGGTTCGCCTATACACTTGCTACAGAAAGGTTTCAGGGGTTCGCCTATACTCTTGCTACAAAAATGTTTCAGGGGTTTGCCTATACTCTTGCTACAGAAATGTTTGAGGGGTTCGCCTATACTCTTGCTACAGAAAGGTTTCAGGGGTTCGCCTATACTAATGCTGCAGAAAGGTTTCAGGGGTTCGCCTATACACTTGCTACAGAAAGGTTTCAGGGGTTCGCCTATACTCTTGCTACAGAAATGTTTCAGGGGTTTGCCTATACTCTTGCTACAGAAATGTTTCAGGGGTTCTGCTACACTAACTTGGGTGAAGCCGGGTATATCAGCTGGTAGTACATAACAGAACAATGGGTAAAATAACAGGATGGTCTCTTGGGTGAACCGCTGCAGAAAGGTTTCAGCGGTTCACCCATACACTTGCTACAGAAAGTTTTCAGGGGTTCGCCTATACTCTTGCTACAGAAAGGTTTCAGGGGTTCGCCTATACACTTGCTACAGAAAGGTTTGAGGGGCTCATCTATACACTTGCTACAGAAAGGTTTCATGGGGTTCGTCTATACACTTGCTGCAGAAAGGTTTGGGGGTCGGCATATACCATTGTTACAGAAAGGTTTCAGGGGTTCGCCATACTCTTGCTACAGAAAGGCTTCAGGGGTTCGCCTATACACTTGCTACAGAAAGGTTTGAGGGGTTTGCCTATACTCTTGCTACAGAAATGTTTGAGGGGTTCACCTATACACTTGCTACAGAAAGGTTTCAAGGTGTTTGTCTATACTCTTGCTGCAGAAATGTTTCAGGGGTTCGCCTATAATCTTGCTGTAGAAAGGTTTGGGGGCCGGCATATACCATTGTTACAGAAAGGTTTCAGGGGTTCGCCTATACTGTTGCTGCAGAAAGGTTTCAATGGCTCGCCTAAACACTTGCTACAGAAAGGTTTGAGGGGTTCACCTAAACTCTTGCTACAGAAAGGTTTCAGGGGTTCACCTATACTCTTGCTACAGAAATGTTTGAGGGGTTCGCCTATACTATTGCTACAGAAAGTTTTCAGAGGTTCGCCTATACTATTGCTGCAGAAAGGTTCCAGTGGCTCGCCTATACTCTTGTTACAGAAATGTTTGAGGAAATGTATCAGGGGTCTGCCTATACTGTAAGGTACACAAGGGTTTTCCATAGCAGTGTTCAGCTATCTGACACATACACAAAATGAATTGTGTAAGGTACACAAGGGATTCCCAGCTCGGTGTACAGCTATCTGATTTATACACAGAATGAATTGTGTGGGTACACAAGGGTTTCCCCTTAACGGTGTTCAGCTATCTAACACATACACAGAATAAATTGTGTGGGTACACAAGGGTTTCCCATAGCGGTGTTCAACTATCTGACACATACACAGAATGAATTGTGTGGGTACACAAGGGTTTCCCATAGCGATGTAACTGATGGCACATTAGGTCACACGAGGTCGAGGCTGGGACCGAGTCTGAACCTGGGCCCGATCATGTGCTTCCCACACAGAGGATTGCGGGTCCTACCTCGGTCATGGTTTCTCGGACTTATTATGCCACCTCTTCCTCCTGCTTGGGGTCTGGGGATCAGCGCTGGTCGACATGTATTTGCTCTCGTGTTACCACAGTTATCTGTGACACTGGTTTGGACCAATCAAAAGAAGCGTAACTGATTTAATGACACTTTCACAGCAGTACTAGCATCCAAGTCCGATTTATCCCCACCATTGTTGAGGGTTGTTGGCAGAGGCCGAGGTCCTGGGCGGGGTGCAACTCTGCCATGTTTGGCCAGTGGGATTTCTTTGTGCTTCGTCCAGTCTTTGGAGCTATGAAAGGAACCGTAACTGATTTAATGAGACGTTCACAGTAGTACTAGCATCCGAGTTCGCTTTATGCCCACATTAGTTGAGGGTGTGGGTACAGGCAAAGTTCCTGGGCGGGGTGCAACTCTGCCATGTTTGGGCACTCTAATTTCTTCATACTTAATACTGTCAATTGGGCAATCAAAGAAACCATAACTGAGGTAATGATACTCTTGCTACAGAAAGGTTTCAGGGGTTCACCTATACTGTGGGTGCACAAAGGTTTCCCATAGCGGTGTTCAGCTATCTGACACGTACACGGAATGAATTGTCCTGTCCAGAGACACTGGTTTGGACCAATCAAAAGAAGCATAATGGATTGAATGATAATTCACAGGGTCACTGTATTGCTGTGGTGACAACTTTGGGAACATCTCCTGCTTAAAAGAATTCTTTCATTTTAGAAAGGGTTGATTAATTTGGATGATGCTTGGCAGTACTAGCATCCGAGTCCACTTTATGCCCACGATTGTTGAGGGTGTGGGCAGAGGCCAAGGTCCCGGGTGGGGTGCAACTATGCTAGGTTTGGCCAGTGGGATTTCTTTGTGGTTCGTCCAGTTTTTGGAGCGATGAAAGGAACTGTAACTGACGGCATATTGGGTCAACCAGGTGGAGGCTGGGACCGAGTCTGACCCTGGGCCCGCTCACGTGCTTCCCACACAGAGGATTGCGGGTCCTATCTCGGTCACGGTTTCTCGGGCTTATAATGCCATCTCCTCCTCCTGCTTGGGGTCTGGGGATCAGCGCTGGTTGACATGTATTTGCTCTCGTGTTACCACAGTTATCTGAGACACTGGTTTGGATCAATCAAAAGAAGCGTAACTGAATTTAATGAGACGTTCACAGCAGTACTAGCATCCGAGTTCGCTTTATGCCTACGAGTGTTCAACCTACTAGTGTGCACTAGGCTTTCGAAAGCATCACGGCTGTATAACAGGTCAAGTCATTGTACACTGCCTGTTTTAGGGTGTTCGCTGATGTATAATGCCCTGAGTTGCAAACAGCCAGATTGGCTTAGGTATGATAAACGCACACATCCCTGGGGGTTAGCGCTGGTCGCCATGTATTATCTCTCATGTTACAACTTACCACAGTTATCCAAGATACTGGATTGGAGTGTTCACAGGAAGCGTAACTGATTTAATGAGACTCTCACAGGGTCACTGTATACCTGTGATGCCTACTTTGGTGACACCTCCTGCTTCAAACTAATCTTTGTTGTTAGTATGTGCTGCTGCATTGTGGAGATGTGTAGAAGTACTGGCATCTGAGTCTCCTTTATGCCTACATTTGCGGCTCCTGACAATTTTGTGACAGAGGTGGCATAGGATTGGAATTATGATCGTACGTTAATTTATCAGCAATTTTCATCAGCATTGTGGGCTATTGCCCAAAATTTCAAAGAGGGTTGCTGCCAGGCCCCTCCAACCCTCTGCAGTGTGTGTCTCTGGTTCCTCCTTATCCAATACACACTTATAAATAGACATGAGGGTGGTGTGGCTATCAAGCAATCGTGTGGCATGAGGACAGCTGAACGCTGCGCAGGGAAAATTTTGTGCATGCTGTGGACGCAGGCTCGTGCGGGGGATTGGACAGCAATCCCAGCATGTAACCCAGGAGACTAGGCAGTGCTGTCACCCGCAGATGGTGATTGTCCTTCGTTGCACCTAATGTGCTGATTAGCCACTAAGATGTGCCAGCGTGTGTGCCTTGCTCATTATGATCTGTCCCAAGTAAATTGTAAGGGGGTGACCGCTAGGCTCTTGCCCACAATTTGGCATAATAGTGTGACTTGGGAGCCTCAGATGCACCCATGCATTCTGCCCCTGCTGTTTCCTATCCATTTCTGTGGTGTTTCCATGATTTTCTGATGTTTTCCGGTGATTCACACAACCTCCCCCATGAGGAGCATTGGTCACCTTGAAAAATGCCCGAGTCTCCCATTGACTTCAATGGGGTTTGTTACTCGAAACGAGCTCTCGAGCATACCAAAAAGTTTGACTCGAGCAACGAGCACCCGAGCATTTTGGTGCTCGCTTATCTCTAGTGGTTATTTTTTATAACTTTAACGACAAGTAAAACTGACATGTCTTGATTTTGTGGGTCAGAAAAATTACAGCAACATCAAATTTATATAGTTTATTTTATGTAGTACTGCTTAAAAAAATAAAATGCCTTTTATAAGAATATTGCTGGCGAAAAGGCAACAAAAAAGCACCAAAAACCTACAAGAAAAAAGTAAATTATGTAAAAAAAAAGAAGATTAAAGCAGCAATGATGGAGACAGAGAGACATATTGTCAAGGAGAGTAAGACTTAACCTAAACTGTTCTTCAATTATATAAATAGTAAAAAAAATAATAATACTGTAAGTGTTGTCTCTTTAATAAATAATATAGCAAAAATTGTAGAGGGTGATGAGTAGAAAGCAAATCTATTAAATAGTTTTTTCTCCAGTGTATTCATAAAGGAGAAAGAAATGTCACATGAGATAAAGTAAACTCTCCACTAAATGCCACCAATTTAACCCAGGAAGAACAGCATGGCCACCTTAAAAAGATTAAAATAGACAAATCGTCAGGTGCCAATGGCATACACCCCAAGGTTTTAAGAGAAGTAAGTAATATGATAGACAGACCCATGTTTTTACATTTAAAGGGGTTGTCCCACGAAACAAAGTTGGGGTATACACTTCTGTATGGCCATATTAATGCACTTTGTAATGTACATTGTGCATTAATTATGAGCCATACAGAAGTTATTCACTTACCTGCTCCGTTGCTAGCGTCCCCGTCTCCATGGTGCCGTTTAATTTTCAGCGTCTAATCGCCCGATTAGACGCGCTTGCGCAGTCCGGTCTTCTCCCTTCTGAATGGGGCCGCTCGTGCCAGAGAGCTGCTCCTCGTAGCTCCGCCCCATCACGTGTGCCGATTCCAGCCAATCAGGAGGCTGGAATCGGCAATGGACCTCACAGAAGACCTGCGGTCCTCCGAGGGTGAAGATCCTGGCGGCCATCTTCGCAAGGTAAGTAAGAAGTCACCGGAGCGCGGGGATTCGGGTAAGTACTATCCGTTTTTTTTTTTTAAACCCCTGCATCGGGTTTGTCTCGCGCCGAACAGGGGGGCTATTGAAAAAAAAAAAACCCGATTCGGCGCGGGACAACCCCTTTAAGGACTCCATTGTGACAAGGTCTTCAATGTGGTGCCTATATTCAAAATGGGGTCAAAAGAGATTATGTACACTGCGAGGGTGGATTCAAGACTAGGGGTTAGTAGATGGTGGATAATCCTGTGTTGTCCTCAGATGACTGGAGACCCAAAAATATATAACACCTCTCTGGTACTACATAAATAGAGTGAAAGTCCCCTTAAGTTGGATAGTCAATTAATAAAAGAACCAAGGGAAAGATAATTGATCCCAATATATGTAGCTGCCAATGGGATGTAATATTGGTATTGCTCCAAAACTTATTGCAATATGCCCAAATTGGGCTATAATCTTGATATTATGGTTTTGGGTAATTGGAGTTCCTACAGTTCAACGTGTTTCCCTGTAAGTTGTACAGTTCATCAGGAACCCTTATTATTATTCAACACTTCATATGGTTAAGGATGACACAAGGAGATATGTGTATTGGAACAGCTTTGGCCGGAGTCTCAGCAATGATTTGAATTGACCAGGAGCCCAAGATATGCTAATCCCTACTTAACCCCTTAACGACGGCCCCATCGGGAAACTACGTCCTCAGAAAGTGGGCTTCAAACCTAGAGGACGTAGTTTTATGCATCTTCTTTGGATTGATGCCCACTGGCCTGAGGACGTGACAGCTCCATGCTGTCGGTGCCCGCAGGTAGCCGACAGCATGGAGCTGTCATCCCAGGATGCGGGCAGTCCCCCCCGGCATTGCGATCGGCGCTATGCAATGGATAGCGCCGATCGCAAAAAAGTAAATAAAACAGTGTAAAAAAGTAGTAATTCAGCTGCTATGATGGATCAGATCCATCACGGCAGCTGAAAATACTCACACGGCTTGTCGGCGGTGTCCCCCAGAGATCTGGTCCTCCCGGACCCGCCGGCGGCCTTCTGCGCATGCGCGCCAGCCGATGACGTCACGCGCACGCGCAGAAGCCCGGGTGTCCCCGGCAAATTTAAAATCTCCTGGCTCCCGGCTCCTGAAGGTAGCCGGAAACCAGGAGGTGTTACCGGGGACCACTGTGTGCGGTCCCCGGGCCCGCGATCACCGCTATCCATTGCGATAGCGGTGATCGCGAAAAAGTTGAAAAAGTAAAACAAAAGTAAAGTTTCACCTCCCCTCATGGATCGGATCCATGAGGGGAGGTGAAGATACTCACCCCCGGTCCTCTGCGATGTCCCGATGTCCCGGGACCCGAAATCCCCGTCTGCGCATGCGCGCCCGATGATTGACATCGGGCGCGTGCACAGAGGGGCTCGAGCCCCGGGAAATTCAAAATTGCTCTGCTCCTGGCTGCCATGTCTAGCCAAGAGCAGAGGGATGTCACCAGTGACATGGTCACTGTCATCCAATGGATGACAGTGATCATGTAAAGTAAAAAAAAAGTGCAAAAAGTAAAAAAAAATCAATAAAAAAAGTGGTAAAAGGTAAAAAAAATAAAAGTGCAAAAAGTAAAAAAAAAGTTTTAAAAAGTTTTAAAAAGTTAAAAAAAAGCTTGCGTTTCATCTCCCCCCACGGATCATATCCGTGAGGGAGGATGAAATGACGTACCTAAGGCCTGCGGATTTATCGGCGGACCTCACCCCAGTTTCTGCGCACGCGCCCGTCACCAATGTGGCAGGCGCATGCGCAAAAGCCGTGGTTTTTTAAAATCCCCCAGCTCCTGGCTACAAAACTTAGCCGAGAGCCTGGAGATTTCACGGAGAGCCGCGGTGAGCGGTTCCTGATCACGTGTTCGCCGTTATCCAAAGAATAATGGCGATCACGTAAAAGTTAAAAAAAGGGGAAGGTTCATCTGTGAGAGGAGATAAAACTTTTTGCTGGAGGTCTCCATATTTGCACCCCGACGCAATCTTCTTCCGTGAACTTTCCCGTATTCTGCGCATGCGACCGCCGGCAAAACACTGGACACATGCGCAGGAGTCGGGGAGCCCAGGAAACTTAATATCTCCAACGGTCACTGAGAGCCTGGAGCAGTGACGGGTGGCCTCGTTGAGCGGTCCCCAGTCACGTGAAAAAATGGTAGCGATCTACTTTTGGCCGGTCTCACATGACCGGATAGGAATTACGGATTCCGCATGCGTTTGATTAGCGGTAATACGCAGATCAATCGCATTGGATTACACAATTCCGCTCACATTAGCGGGTTGGAATTGTGTAATCCACTCGCAGAGAAGAGAACGCAGCAGGTTCTATTTTACCGCGGATATCCGCAACATTGTGCTTCATGGTCGCGGATATACCCGCAGCCCATACACTACTACATTGTATATGGGCTGCGGGTACCCGCGTCATCACTAAGCGACGGTGCGGGAAATACAAACAACAAAAAAAAGTGTACTGCGCATGACCGCCCGTGTAAGTACGCAGTAATGCACAGTACATTACGCGGCCGTACGCAGGGTCACAGCCGGGCTCACAGCCGGGCTCCACCTACGGCTGCGTAAGCCCGGCGTTATTCAGACCGCTACCTGTAATACGCAATTTACAAGAAGCCCCGGGAACGCTCGCCTTCCTGCAGTTCCAGGAGCAGCTTGTTGAGCGTCTTCTGTGTGAGACCGCCGCACCTCATCAAGCTTACGGAGACTCATGGAACGCCACTTTTTACACCCCATCCCCGCCACTGAGGTCAAAAAATGACCCCCAAAAACATGAGAGGAGGGGGATACCCGATTTTATTGCCCTATGTGCCCATCCCAACCAGCCTCCATAATTACCCGTCTTTGGAAATACTACACAGTTCACATTATTACTTTTATCTAAGACTAGCTTACCAGTCGCGCGTTGCTGCGAAGACAGACAGACATACATTCATTCGTTTTTATATATCTAGATAACAACCAATCACAGCGCAGCTTTCATGTTACCTTAGCAGTATAAAATATAACAACCAATCACAGCGCAGCTTTCATGGTACCTAGGCAGTAAGAGAAATAACAACCAATCACAGCGCAACTTTTATTCTGCCTCAGCAATATAAAAAATAGCAACCAATCACAGCGCAGCTTTCATGTTACCTCTGCGGTATTATATATAGCAACCAATCACAGCACAGCTTTCATGTTACCTCAGCAGTATAATATATAACAACCAATCACAGCGCAGCTTTCATGTTACCTCAGCGGTATAATATATAACAACGAATCGCAGCACAGCTTTCATGCAACCTCAGTAGTATAAGAAGTAGCCACCAATCACAGCACAGCTTTCATGCAACCTCCGTAGTATAAGAAGTAGCCACCAATCACAGCACAGCTTTCATGTTACCTCAGCAGTAAAAGAAATAGCAACCAATCACAGCACAGCTTTCATTTTACCTCAGCATTCTCAATATCCAGCAATTGTCTTGCGAAACGTTCGGCGGATGCATCATTTTGTAGTTGAACACTCATCCCGTTGCTCGTAATGCCTTTTGGTTTCGTGCTTGAGATGGAAATCAAACGATCTTCGTCTGGGGGGCATAACTGTCGACGACGCTCGCACGCGCGGCACCTATCGTAGGATAGTTGTACTATGCCTATAATCTCCCCAGGAGTGTACTCAACAACTTCCCAAAGTCTCATGGCAATTGGATGAATGGTGTAGTAATGCATAAAGGACAGACAGACATACATTCATTTATATATATCAGGAAGTGAGAGAATTAGATTCCGTACGTAAAATTTGGACACTTATTCTTTTGCGCATAGAATTGAATAATCGAGTTGGGACCCATTAGCTTTTCCTATTTATGACATATTCAATGCCCGTGCCAAATTTCATGTTTCTATGTGAGAAAATTACATTCCGCACATAAAATTTGGACGCTAATTCTTTGGCGCATAGAATTGAATAATCGAGTTAGGACCCAGTAACTTTTCCTATTGATGACATAATCAATGCTTGTGCCAAATTTCAAGTTTCTATGACATTGGGAAGCGAGAAAATTAGATTCCGTACGTAAAATTTGGACCATAATTCTTTGGCACTTACAATTGAATAATCGAGTTGGGACCCATTAACTTTTCCTATTTATGACATAATCAATGCTCGTGCCAAATTTCATGTTTCTACAACATCGGAAAGTGAGAGAATTAGTGGCAATGATGGAAATCGAACGATCTACGTGGGGGGGTCGTAACTGTCGACGACGCACGCACGCGCGCCATTTATCGTAGCATAAATGTACTATGCCTATAATCTTCCCAGGAGTGTACTCAACAACTTCCCAAAGTTTCATGGCGATCGGATGAATTGTGTAGTAGCGCATAAAGGACAAACAGACAGAGACACACACGCATACATTCCATTTTATATATATACTAGCGTACCCGTCGCGCGTTGCTGCGAAGACAGACATACATACATACATTCGTTTTTATATATATAGATGACGGCAGCAGCGACCACTGAGGTTTTGTAGGCCGCTGCTTCCCCCTTGCAGGCTGAATAAAATAGCCATTGTGTGAGAATCGCTGGGGGGGGGGGGGGGGCATTCTTACTGCTGGGAGAATTGCTGGGGGGGAGGGGGAGACATTCTTACTGCTGGGAGAATTGCTGGGGGGGATGGGAGACATTCTGACTGCTGGGAGAATCGCTGGGGGGGGATGGGAGACATTCTGACTGCTGGGAGAATCGCTGGGGGGGGATGGGAGACATTCTGACTGCTTGGAGAATCGCTGGGGGGGGGATCGGAGACATTCTGACTGCTGGGAGAATCGCTGGGGGGGGATGGGAGACATTCTGACTGCTGGGAGAATCGCTGGGGGGGGGTGGGAGACATTCTGACTGCTGGGAGAATCGCTGGCGGGGGAGCGGAGGCATGACTGCTGGGAGAATCGTTGGGGGGAGGGGGGGCATGGTGACTGCCAAGAAAATCTCTGTGGGGGAAGGGGGGCATGATGACTGCCAGGAGAACCGCTGGGGGGGAGCCATTATGACTGCTGGGGGAACCGCTTGGGGGGAGGGGGGCATTATTATTGCTGGCGGACAGCTGGGGGTGGCATTGTGACTGCTGGTGGACCACTGGGGGGGGGGGTATTATGACTGCTGGGGGAACCGCTGGGGGGGGGGGACCACTGAGGTTTTGTAGGCCGCTGCTTCCCCCTTGCAGGCTGAATAAAATAGCCGTTGTGTGAGAATCGCTGGGGGGGGGGGGGGAGACATTCTTACTGCTGGGAGAATTGCTGGGGGGGAGGGGGAGACATTCTTACTGCTGGGAGAATTGCTGGGGGGGATGGGAGACATTCTGACTGCTGGGAGAATCGCTGGGGGGGATGGGAGACATTCTGACTGCTGGGAGAATCGCTGGGGGGGGGGGATCGGAGACATTCTGACTGCTGGGAGAATCGCTGGGGGGGGGGATGGGAGACATTCTGACTGCTGGGAGAATCGCTGGGGGGGGGGGGTGCTAGACATTCTGACTGCTGGGAGAATCGCTGGCGGGGGAGCGGAGGCATGACTGCTGGGAGAATCGTTGGGGGGAGGGGGGGCATGGTGACTGCCAAGAAAATCTCTGTGGGGGAAGGGGGGCATGATGACTGCCAGGAGAACCGCTGGGGGGGAGCCATTATGTCTGCTGGGGGAACCGCTTGGGGGGAGGGGGGCATTATTATTGCTGGCGGACAGCTGGGGGTGGCATTGTGACTGCTGGTGGACCACTGGGGGGGGGGGTATTATGACTGCTGGGGGAACCGCTGGGGGGGGGAGCGGGCATTATTACTGCTGGGGGACCGCTGGGGTATGTCACTCTTATTACTAATGGGGGGAGTGTCACTATTATTACTGCTGTGGGATGTCACTATTATCGCTGGGGTGAAGGTGTCACTATTACCGCTGGGGTATGTGTACATGTGGCAGAAATGGGCAGGGCTCTTTCAGAATAGACCGGGTGCAGATTTTGACTGCTTTTTAGATGCGGAAATGCTGCAGAATTTTCCACAGAAATCTCCGCTGAGGACATTCTGCAGTATTTCCGCGTCCAAAAAGCAGTCAGAATCTGCACCTGGTCTATTCTGAAACAGCCTTGTCCTTTTTAGAACGACGGGGGTAAAATCATACGTTGTGATAAGCCCTGCCCCCTGACGTGTTGGCACTTTGCGATACATAAGTGGGTTTTGGGTTGTAGTTTGGGCACTCGGTCCCTAAAAGGTTCGCCATCACTGGCCTAGTACATGTTTGCCCACTTCCAACTCCAATGGAGACTGACTGTAAATGGCTGGCGTGCTCTAGTATTTATGGTTTCAAGCTGTACGTGTCATTGCATACAGTCTATCTATCTATCTATCTATCTATCTATCTATCTATCTATCTATCTATCTATCTGGGTTATTGCATACAGTCTATCTATCTATCTATCTATCTATCTATCTATCTATCTATCTATCTATCTATCTATGACATCAGGAAATGAGAGAATTAGATTTTGTAGGCCGCTGCTTCCCCCTTGCGGGCTGAATAAAATAGCCGTTGGGTGGAACATGCAATTTATCCGGCTGCTGTGGCTTCTTAGGAAGATATCCTAGTACTTGTTTACCCACTTCCAACTCCAATGGTAATTGGCTGGCGTGCTCTAGTGGTTCCAAGCTGTACGTGTCATAATACAGCCTTAATGACATCACAATGCAGCTTTATAGAACATGTTGGGGCATGTTCAAGGGCGTCCGATGTTGATGACATCAGTGATGACATCACAATAGCAGGTGGCTTACTTACTCGATCTACGTGGGGGGGGGCGTAGCTTTCGACGACGCTCACGCGCCATTTATCGTAGGATATTTGTACTATGCCTATAATCTTCCCAGGAGTGTACTTAACAACTTCCCAAAGTTTCATGGCGATCGGATGAATGGTGTAGTAGCGCATAAAGGACAAACAGACACGCACGCAGACAGACATACATTCAATTTTATATATATAGATTTGGGGAACGCCGAAAAGGGCGCGGAGTGTGTGGGGGAGGCGGGGAAATTTTAGGGAGTCAATTTTTATTCCGTACACATGAGCAATGGGGCCTGGAATTTATTCAGTTGTGCCCTGCAATCCAACGGGTGTTCCCTCCATTACAGGCCTTGCCATGTTTCCTGTAAGTAGATTAGGGCCACAATTGGTATGTTTTTGAACACGGGACAAATGGGGGGATCCATTTTGGGGTGAAGGTCTTCATTTCAATGTACACTGTACAAAAAAAAAGTTTTTAAATTGACAAAATTGCCAAAAAAATGAAAATCGTAATTTTTTCCTTCTGCTTTGCTGAAATTTATTCAAATACTGTGGGGTCAAAATACGCAGTACACACCTAGATGAATTCGTTAAGGGGTCTAGTTTTTAAAATGGGGTTATTTGTGGGGGTTCTTTATAGTTTTGGACGCTCAATGGCTCTATAAGTGGGCAATGGGGCCTGGAATTTATTCCGTTGTGCCCTAAAATCCAACGGGTGCTCCTTCCATTATAGGCCTAGCCATGCGTCCTTTAAGTAGATTAGGGCCACAAGGGGTATGATTCTGAACACGGGACAAACAGGGGTATCCATTTTGGGGTGAAAGTCTTCATTCCTATGTGTGCTGTACAAAAAAAAACAGTTTTTAAATTGATACAACTGCCAAAAAAATGAAAATTGTAATTTTTTTCCTACTGCTTTGCTTAGATTTATTCAAAAATTGTAGGGTAAAAATACACAGTACACCCCTAGATAAATTCGTTAGGGGGTCTAGTTTTCAAAATGGGATCATTTGTGGGGGTTCTCTGTCGTTTTGGCCGCTCAAGGGCTCTACAAGAGGGCAATGGGGCCTAAATCACCTTCATGCTAAATTTCTGTTCTGAAAGCCACCGACTACTCCTTTCATTTTGGGCCCCGTTGTGCATCCAGACAAAAGATTAGGGCCACAATGGGTATGTCTCTGAACACGGGAGAAACAGGGGTATCCACTTTGGGGTGCAAGTCTTCATTCATGTGTGTGCTGTACCAAAAAAGCAGTTTTTAAAACGACAGAATTGCCAAAAAAACGAAAATCACAATTTTTTCCTTTTGCTTTGCTTCAATTCATTCAAAAACTGTGGGGTCAAAATGGTCAGTACACCCCTAGATAAATTTGTTAAGGGGTCTAGTTTTCAAAATGGGGTCTCTTGTGGGGGTTCTCTTTGATTTTGGCCGCTCAAGAGCTCTACAAATGTGCTATGGGGCCTAAAACGCCTTCAAGGAAAATCTATGTTCTTAAAGCCACCGACTACTCCTTTCGTTTTGGGCCCCGTTGTGCATCCAGACATGAGATTAGGGCCACAATGGGTATGTCTCTGAACACAGGAGAAAGAGGGGTATCCATTTTGTGGTGAAAGGCATCATTCATGCGTGTGCTGTACAAAAAAAGCTGTTTTTAAAATGACAGAATTGACAAAAAAACGAAAATCACAATTTTTTCCTTTTGCTTGGCTTGAATTCATTCAAAAACTGTGGGGTCAAAATGGTCAGTACACCCCTAGATAAATTCGTTAAGGGGTCTAGTTTTCAAAATGGGGTCACTTGTGGGGGTTCTCTTTGGTTTTGGCCACTCAAGAGCTCTACAAAAGTGCTATGGGGCCTAAAACGCCTTCAAGCAAAATTTATGTTCTGAAAGACACCGACTACTCCTTTCATTTTGGCTCCCGTTATGCATCCAGACATAAGATTAGGGCCACAATGGGTATGTTTCTGAACACGGGAGAAACGGGGGTATCCATTTTAGGGTGTAAATCCTCATTTTCATGGGCTCTATAGGAAAAAAATATGTCTTTAAAATGACATATTTGCAAAAATATGAAATTTTATTTTTTCTCCCCTAAATTGAACTAATTCCTGAAAAAAACTGGTGGGGTCAAAATACTCATGACCCCCCTCAGTGAATACACTAAGGGGTGTAGTTTTTAAAATAGGGTCATTTGTGGGTGTATCTATTATTCTGACACTTATGAGCCTTTGCAAACTTGGCTTGGTGCAGGAAAACAAAGTGCTCCTCAAAATGCTGAAAAGTAATGTTAAATTTGTACGTCCTCTAAATGGTTAAAAAAAACACAAAAGTTTTTCAAGTGTGCATTCAGAATAAAGTAAACAGATGGAAATATATATCTTATCAAAAATTTTTACAGTATGTTTGGACATATTTGAGATATTACGGTTGAAAATGTGAAAAAATGACAATTTTTTCAAAATTTTTCCAATATTGGTACTTTTAATAAATATACACAAATTATATCGGTCTCTTTTTACAATCTAAATGAAGTACAACATGTGGCGAAAAAACAATGTCAGAATCACTAGGATATGTAAAGCCTTTACGGAGTTATGCCACGTTGAACGACGCATGTCAGATTTCCAAAATTTGGCTCCGTCACTAAGGCGCAAACAGGCTTCGTCACTAAGGGGTTAAATAAATAGTCCTTGCTTCCCTAGGTCAATTTTTAAATCTTTTGCAGACTAGCAGTCCCCAAAGATGCAGACTGTTAAATGTTACTGTGCCTAAAAATTAGCACTAGCACTCACTACAATTGCAACGATGGCTAAGCCGTTGCCATATTAAGAGCTGCACCCAAATTCCTGTTAAGCATGCTTAATCACAGTCTGCTTAGTTGCTGGCCCTAGCTCAATACAATTTGCTCAATACAATTTGCTCAGAATCAGCATAAAGTAAAAAAAAATGGGGAGATAGGTATATTGGAACAGCTTTGGCCACAGTCACAGCAACAATTAAAGATTTGGAATTGAACAGGAGCTGAAGACATGATAATCCCTACCCAAATAAATAGACCTTGCTTCCCTAAGTCAATTTCCTTTGCAGACTAGCAGTCCTTAATAATACAGACTGCTAGGTGTTATTGTGCCTGAAAATTAACACTAGCATGCACTACAAGTGCAACAATGGCTAAACCGTTGCCATACTAGAAGTTGCACCCAAATTCCAGTTAAGCATGCTTAATCATGGTCCGCTTAGTTGCTGGCCCTAGCTCAATACAATTTGCTCTAGATCACCATAAAATAAAATAACAAAATTAGGCGATATAGCCTGTTGCCTTGATGGTAGGCAACAAGCATTGACAGCTCCATCCTTGTTGATCAAGAGGAAGGCAAAAAAAAAAAAACAGTGGGGCAGAAACCAATTTTTTAGCGCTCTAAAAAGATGTCTAGTCCCCTTTTAAACTCTTCTATTGATTTTACCATCACCACGTCCTCAGGCAGAGAGTTCCACAGTGTTGGCAATGAAACCTGCTTTCTTCTAGACGTAGAAGATGCCCTCTTGTTACCATCATAGTCCTGGGTATATGGGACAGATCCTTGTATTGTCCCCTCATGTATTTATACCTAGTTATTTGGTCGCCCCTTAGCCGTCTTTCTTCCAGGGTGAATAATCCTAATTTTGATGCCTCTCTGGGTATTCCTGTCCTCCCATTCCATTTATTAATTTAGTCGCCCTTCTTTAATGTCTTCTAATGTCAAAGTAGAAAAGTAGGATAACAAAGCCAAGAAAGGATTCCAATTAAAATAATAAGATGCGCCTCATATGTTTTTTATATAGCTATTGCTAAAAACAGGTAATGGTTGGGACTCACCTGGTGCACGGAGGGTTAACCCGATGAAAGGAGTTTAGCCCTCCGGCACCTGTTGTCCTTGTTGGCTTTTAAATGAGTTTCTTTTCTTTCTCCTCTGACTGAATGGTCTGGGAGCGGCGTCCAGGGTCGGTACAGGTATCAATAGGGTATAATACAAAAAACCCGCGCCATGAAAGAAACTCTCTTTTATTATTAGCCAAGCGTTTCGATTCAAAAATATGTCTTTGTCAAGCTAGTATACATATACAAAAAGGCACATATATAAACACACATGTTCATTACTCACATGAGGTGACGCTTGTCATTCCCGTGATGGAGCGTGTTTTTGGTGAGAGGAGTTTACTATCACCTGACTAGTCACATGTTATGTTTTGAGACGCATAGACATCTCAACGTTTATGACAACTTTATTGTTCATTTGTGTGCACTTTTTGTCTATTAACTCTTTGGTGCCTAAGCTGCTATATATAATTAGCTCTAATTTATCTAGCTAATCTAGCTGTATTTTATTAAAATTGATCGCTACTAGAGATGAGCGAACGTACTCGGCCACGCCCCTTTTTCACTCGAGCAACGCGATTTTCGAGTACTACTCTGGTGAAAAGATTCGGGGGGCGCCGTGGGTGAGTGGGGGGTTGCAGAGCGGAGTGGGGGGGAGAGTTAGAGAGAGAGGGCTCCCCACTGTTCCCCACTGCTACCCCCCGCTCCACCACGCCATCCCCAGCTCCCCGGCGTCCCCCGAATCTTTGCACCCGAGTAGCCAGGTACTCGAAAATAGCGATGCTCGATCGAGTAATTATTCGAAACGAGTACGTTCGCTCATCTCTAATCGCTACTATATGTAAACATATGTATTTATTTATGAATAAAAGTAATAAAACTTTTTTATTGCTGTTTAAAAATACTTTTTTTAAATCTCAATTAATATTATTAAGATCCAATAAATGGTATTTATCTAACCAGAAATTAATTTTTCTTTAAAATGTTTTTTTGTTTATTTTTTATCTAAAAAATTTTTTAAATCCAAGAAAGACTCTTTTTTACTTACTTGAATGAGGAGACTGCTAAGGCCAGCAAATCTCCTCCGTATCCAGGTTGGTATATGGGAAAGAAATCCGTGTCATGTGAGGATACTTCGAAAAATGTTTAATCCATATGAAGAGTAGATACAAATATACACATGAATACCTTGTGTGAGGGATACTGTACTGCAGTGCATTTCCAAGGTCTACCTGTGCCTCTTTAAACAAGTAGGTACATCAGAGAGTCACTCATTGGAAAATGGGAATATTTATAGATAACTGAATTATGCGCTAATCTAGCGTTAACACGACGATTACGTCACTGCGGGCCGGATGGTAATCCCAATACTATTAGAGACACTTGGCGGATGACCAAAAGTAGATGGCTGCCACTATGGGTAATACATGGCGGCCAACCAGGAAGGAGATGGGTGCTGAGAGAAAGAGTGCGTTGACACATCCAAAAAGTTTAGCTAGGGAGCGTGAACACAAGTCATAATGCATTTAAATGGCAGCTATGTCAGTGCAGTGAGTAAGAGCATGAGCACAAGGACGCACTCTTGTATAAATGGGAAAGTGCTGAGTGCCACTAGAATATAATCCTGCTTCTACTAAATAAATTTGTATTAACCCCTTAGTGACGGAGCTTTTTTGCTTTTCTTCATTTTCTTTATTTCCTCCTCTCTTTAAAAAAATGGTAGCTCTTTTATTTATCCATCGACATCGCTGCCTGAGGGCTTGTTTTTTGCAGGATAAGTTGTATTTTTCAATGGTACTATTTATTGGACCATATAATGTACTGAAAAACTTTTTAAAAATTCCAAGAGGAGAGAAATGGAAAAACAAAACCACATTTCACCATCTTTCGGTGCGTCCTGTTTCTACAGCGTACAAACTGCAACAAAAATGGACCCAATGACTTTATTCTATGGGTCACTATGATTGCTACAATACCAAACTTATATAGTTTTTTTTTTTTTGCTGTACTACTTGTATTTTTTTTAAGATATTTAATTTTTTAAAATTATTTTCTATGTCCATTTTCTGCGCACAATATCTTTTTTACTTTTTTGTCAACATAGTTATGTAAGGGCTCTTTTTGTATGTCCTGTCGTTTCCGTTGGAACCATTTTTGCATACAATTGACTTTTTGATTGCTTTTTATTACATTTTTTTTCGGAGATAGGGTGACCAAAAAATGCATTTCAGGCGTTCTTTATTTTTTTTTCGGACCACAATAAACCTGCAGGGTAAATAATACAATACTTTGATAGATCAGACTTTTACGGACGCAGCGATACCAAATACGTATTTTTGGTTTATTATTTTGATTTTTCTTATTGCAAGATGGCAAAAGTTTTTTTTTTTTTAACTTTTATAACTTTTTAAAAAAAAATAATTACTAAAACTTTATTGATCTTATTTTTACACTTTCTTTTAGTCCTCCTAGAGGACTACAACCAGCGATGCTTTGATCGCTCCTGCAGTATTATGATGTAATGCTATAGCATTATGTCATACTGTTTTTGTGACAGGCAGTCTATCAAGCCACCCCACGGGGATGGCTTGATAGGCAGTCTACTAAGGCAGCCCTGGAGCCTTTCAGAAGGCCCTGGCTGCCATAACACCTGCACGGCTCCCCCGATCTCACCGCGGGGGGCTGTATGGGACCCCCGAACAGCGTTCAGGGGATTTAAATGTTGCTGTCAGAATTGACAGCGGCATTTAAAGGGTTAATAGCCACGATCGGTCGAATGGCCTATTGCGGCTATTGCCCGCGGGTGTCAGCTATAATAAACAGCTGATGCCTGCGCTGTATGGAGGGAGGACGTAAAAACACTACAGGGCCGTCACTAAGGGGTTAATGAAGGAGTAATGGTAGGAAATCATGGGATATAAAAGTTATTAAGTGCAGTATTAATGATAGTGGTGGATGAATAAAAGCATAATAGATAATGGCAACATTAAAAAGTATAATAAAACAACAATTAAACACAAAAATCTAAAATAAAAATATAAGCGAATAATGTTGGAATGACTATAGAATCAGTAAAATGTGTAGATTAAGGCCTTAGTCAGATGGGCGTTTTTTCGCGCGATTTGCGCATCGCATGTCGCATGCGCAAATCGCGTGACCGGAGGCGAAAAATCGCGGTAAAAATCTGCACCTAGCCGCGTTAATCGTTGCAGCAAAATGCCCGTCTGACCGTCGAAAAATCGCCGTGCGCATCAAAATGCGCATGAAACTTAGACTGGCCGGCGAAAAAAATGATTTTGGTGCGCACATAAAACGCAGAACGCAGATAGGCGCGATCTGCGAATCGTCGTGTCCTATAATTTTTCGCATATCCGCATAAAAAGCGGACATGTGACCGATACCATAGCGAACCATTGGTTCTATATATGCGCGAATCGCATGCGCAAATCGTGCGAAAAAACGCCCGTCTGACTAAGGCCTAAGGAAGTGGAACACGATGTATGCACAAAGAAAATGGACAATCTTAATATGTTGAAAATGTTAAAATATAAAATGTGGGAGGTAAAGATGTCATGAAAACCAAAAAAACAAATGTCCTTTTAAAAAAAAAGGATACAAAAATGTGTTAAAATGACAATAAGATAAAGTATAATGCATACAAAAAAAAAACGTCGGAGGTCAGGAAAAATTAAGAAATTTATAAAATATATAACTGGATAGAAAACAGGATAAAGAAATGAAAATTAATGGTGTGTAAAAAATAATAAGAAATAATAAAAATGTAAATGTAAAAATGAAAAAGCATCATGTTGTGGGGTAATGAAAAGTGAAAGTAAGATAACAGAATATTATCTCTCCAGCCAATAACCCCTCACACCCACACCACACACATATAATTGGGTTAAATATTCTCTAAAGCCTTGTGAAATCTTCTGGGATTAGCATGTTTAGACAAATAAAACCAATATGTCTTTTTTTTATGTAACCGGGTAAATTCACCAAAGTGAATTTTCTCTAATGGAGTCAGACACATAGTAGATGTGTCACTGTTTCCTGGATCAACAACCCTTCTGGTTATTTAATGTCTATATCCTGTAATGTAATAGTGCTCTAAAAAGACATCCAGTCCCCTCTTAAACTCCTCTATGGATTTTGCCATCACCACGTCCTCAAGCAGAGAGTTCCACAGTCTCACTGCTCCTTCACTAAAGAACCCCCTTCTATGGTAGTGATGAAACCTTCTTTCCTCTAGACGTAGAGGATGCCCTCTTTTTACCGTCATAGTCCTCAGTATCAGCAGATCATGGGAGAGAACTGTGTATTGTGCCTTAATGTATTTATACATAGTTATTTGATCGCCCCTTAGCCATCTTTTTTCCAGGGTGAATAATCCCAGTTTTGATAGCCTCTCTGGGTATTCCAGTCCTCTCATTCCGTTTATTAATTTAGTTGCCCTTTTTTGAACCCCCTCAAGCACTGCAACCTCTTTCCTGAGCACCCGTGTCCAGAACTGTACGCAGTATTCCATGTGAGGTCTGACAAGTGCCTTATATAGTGGGAGGATAATGTTCTCGTCCCTTGCCCCTATACCTCTTTTTTAATGCATCCCAAAACTGTAATTGCCTTTGCAGCAGCTGACTGGCATTGATTGCTCCAGTTAAGTCTACAGTCCACTAGTACCCCCAGGGCTTTTTCCATATCACTTTTCCCTAGTGGTACTCCATTTAGTGTATATTGGTGACATCTGTTTCTCCTGCCCATGTGCAGAACCTTACATTTATCAATGTTGAACTTCATTTGCCATCTTTCTACACAAATAAATGATGTAGAGTTAGGAAGTGATTTCAGAGTACAAGTCTTGTTCTCATCCTCCAGCAATATTTATTATCTACTATGGCGAATGTTGGAACAACATTTGCAATTTTTTATACTGCATTTAAAGGAACCACAAATGCCTCTACGCCAAGGATCTGCAGTTGGTGTGCCATTCAATTTTCGTTTCGCATGCCGGTAAGGTGCCGGTATATTTCCTGGTGTTTTATTCTGAATATCACCTGTGGCTGATTAGGCATGCACTTTGAAAGAACAGGGTCGCCCTATAATGTACTCCAATGCTCGGATAAATAATTTTTACAGGAGTGTTGTGTGTTGAATCAGGTGATGAATAGGGTGATGCTACTCGATTCATCAGTTATATTGGATGATAAGTGGGTTTAATGATTTACTAGTTTGGATTTAGAGATAGCAGCTGTTACCAGAGCATGCATTTAAAGGTATGTACTTTTGCTTTTAGGGCTTTTGATAGTTTGACATTGAGAAAGTCCAGTAGTTGTTGCTTTAGGGTGTTGAATTTGACCATTGCAGATAAATAATTAGATCTCATCCTAAGATTTTCCAGAGGAGAGATTCAGGAGAGAAGCTTATTCAATTTGGCTTCCCATAATCACGGTTTTGAGATTTCAGGGGGTCGTTAGGGTAAAAGTATTCCAAGATATCTTTTGATATCTATGAGTTATTGTTAGAGTTGGTAAAGAGAGTTTTTTTCAATATCTAAGTGCAATTCTTGACAGGTAGGGTGCCGGGAGATGTAAAGAGACCATGCTGGAGCGTAGTTTGAGACTGTTATAGTATAAGTATTGTGTGGGTGGGAAAAGAACGTATAGGCTTTAACTGACTGGATGTGTGTCCTCCAAATGTTGATTGGGTTATAAAAGGAAAATGTTCTTCTGAGATTCCTAAGCACTGTGTGATGTTCACCTGGTATGTTTGAGGATGATTATCTGCTCAGTCGCATCCGACCCTTGGTCACTGCATGGATCAATGTTCTCCATGCGTTTCTGTCTTTCACAGCTTCTTTCAGTTCCGTGACTGATATGTTCGTGGTGGCCTTGATTGTATCTGACTATCTTGTTCTTTGTCGTCCTGATCTTGTCTTTCCTCCGATTTTGCCAAGCATCAGTCCTGTTTCCAGTGAGTTAGCGCGCATCACGTGTCCAAAAAAAGAGAGGCGCAGTTTGATGATTTTGCCCTCTAGTGATATTTTCAGTTTGATATGATCTAACACTTCCTTGTTTGTGGTCATGGTGGTTCAAGGTATCCGCAGCATTCTCCTCCAGCACCAAAGATCAAACGTATCAGTTTTCCTTCTGTCTATTTTTCTGAGCGTCCAACTTTCGCAGCCATACGTCATTATGGGAAAGACGATTGCATTGACCGGTCTGGTGTTTGTTGTAATGCTAATATCTTTGCTTTTCCAGATCTTTTCCATACCTTGCATTGCATTCCTATCAAGTGTAATCCGTCTCTTGATCTCAGGTCTAGATTGCCTGTTGCAATCGATTTTGGATCCAAAGAAGATTAAATTTTCGACCGACTCAACTTCTTCGCTGTTAATTTTTATGATCACTGTACCGTTGATCACTGCGGTCATGACTTTCAATTTTCTTGCTGTTGAGGTACAGTCCCATGGGTTCGCTTTCCTTTTGCACTTGCTGGATAAGGTATTCCAGGGCCCTTTCACTTTCGGCCAGCAGGGTGGTGTCATCTGCATATTGGAGGTTGTTGACATTTCTGCCACCCATTTTGACTCCCATTTCTAATTTGCCCAAATTGCATCGCCTAATGATCGCTTCTGCGTACAGATTGGAAAGGACTGGTGATAGAATGCAGCCTTGCTGTACGCCTTTCTCGACTCAACCTATCCGTATTTCCATAAGCTGTCCTGACTATTGCTTCTTGGTTGTTGTAAAGTGACCTTATAAACTGTTCAATATGTTCTAGGACACCAATTTGCTTCAGACACTTCCAAAACCTGTCATGTTCGACACTGTCAAAAGCTTTGCTGTAGTCGATGAAACACATGTACACATCCTTTTGATACTGATATGTTTAGAAGTAACCATAAATTGGTTGATAGCGATATTGAAGTACTTCCATAAAGCAATAAGAAGTATTTGGCAGATAAGTCTCTTACATGAATTGCTACTCTGAACTTGGTGTAGTGCTCTATCATTGTAAGCGAGTATGCATAGCTACTCTTACTCAGCTCAATCTTCAAGTGGTCAAGGGCAAGCAGTTCTAATGGTTTCTTTGTCACTACTGGGTGTAAAGGAGCTTTTTCGTCAGCTTTGTTGTTTCTCCTTTCAGCACATGTTTGTACTCTGAACATCATGTCCCTATATCTCTTCTCATTCCTACCCAGTAGAATCTTCTCCCGATAGTATTCTCTGTTTTGTGCACTCTAAAGTGCCCAGATTGGTCATGGTATGCTGTTGGTACAAGATGTGCATCTCTTTGTGGAATGAGGATTTGGTGTGATATCTTCGCATAGGTGATAGCCTAGGATCTATGGTTCCTCTGTACAATAGACCTCTATTTACCAAGTGTCTTTTTCTTTGCCGCCACAACCAGTGAAACCCTGGGTCTGTCTTCCTGTTTCTCATACTGACGGGTACAGTACCATGGGTCAAGAACAGACTGAGTTCTCTAAAGGTGCTATAGTGCAAATATAATTGTTAGAGATGAGCGAGCACCAAAATGCTCGGGTGCTCGTTACTCAGGACGAAATTTTCGCAATGCTCGATGGTTCGTTTCGAGTAACGAACCCCATTGAAGTCAATGGGCGACCCGAGCATTTTTGTATATCGCCGATGCTCGCTAAGGTTTTCGTTTGTGAAAATCTGGGCAATTCAAGAACGTGATGGGAACGACACAGCAACGGATAGGGCAGGCGAGGGGCTACATGTTGGGCTGCATCTCAAGTTCCCAGGTCCCACTATTAAGCCACAATAGTGGTAAGAGTGGGCCCCCCCCCCCCCCGCACTGTCAGCGTAAAGATCGTTCTCCTCTGCCATAGCTGTAACAGCTGTGGCAGAGAAGAACGATGTTTGCCCATTGAATTCAATGGAGCCAGCAATACAGCCGCCTCCATTGAAAGCAATGGGCTGCCGGCGATCGCAGGATGAATTGTCGGGAAGGGCTTAAATATATAACCCCTTCCCTGCAATTCATCCAGAAATGTGTTACAATAAAAATATATACCGGCGTATAAGACGACCCCCCAACTGTCACCTTATACGCCGGCAATACAGTGGAGCAAAGAATAAAAATCATTACTCACTTCTTCTGACGTTCTGCGGCGCTCCTGCAGGCTGTCGCTCCCTCCTGGTTCCCGGCAAACCATTGCTTTCTGGACGCAGGGCTTGAAATCCCCGCCTCCAGAAACACAGCCAATCACAGCCATTCAATGACATCATTGTCATTGGCTGTGATTGGCTGAAGGCACGTGTGTTTCTGGAGACGGGGATTTAAAGCCCTTCGTAGAGAAAGCAATGATCTGCCGGGAACCAGGAGGGAGCGACAGCCTGCAGCAGCGGCACAGAACACAAGAAGAAGTGAGTAATGATTTTTATTCTTTGCTCCACTGTATTACCGGCGTATAAGGTGACAGTTGGGGGGTCGTCTTATACGCCGGTATATATTTTTATTGTAACACATTTCTGGATGAATTGCAGGGAAGGGCTTATATATTTAAGCCCTTCCCGACAATTCATCCTGCGATCGCCGGAAGGCCATTGCTTTCAATGGAGACGGCTGTATTGCTGGCTCCATTGAATTCAATGGGCAAACATCGTTCTTCTCTGCCACAGCTGTTACAGCTGTGGCAGAGAAGAATGATTTGTCTTCTATATGTTCTCAATGGGGTCGGCGCTGCTGCCGCCGGCCCCATTGAGCGCATATAGAGAAGAGAACAGAAATCGCAGATCGCACATAGGTGCAATCTGCGATTTCTATGGCCTAAGGCCTTAGGGTGCCTACCCACTAGCGTTTTTTTTCCCTGCAAAATTCGCAGCATTTTTTTCTCTGCAGGGGTCTATGGGACCTGTAATGTTAAAATCGTGATCGCGCAAAATCGCGATTTCACGGGAAATTGCGATTTTGCGCGATCGCGATTTTAACATTACAAGTCCCATAGACCACTGCAGAGAAAAAAATGCTGCGAATTTCGCAGGGAAAAAAACGCTAGTGGGTAGGCACCCTTAGTCAGACGGGCATGACGGATGCGCATCCGCAAATCGCGTGACCGGTGCCCGAAAATCGCCCGAAAATCTGCTCCTAGCCGTGTTTCATTAGAAACGGGCTGGAGCTGTCCGAAAGCAATGCGCTGCGGGCGAGTGTGGGATGAATTGTCGGGAAGGGCTTAAATATATAAGCTCTTCCCTGCAATTCATCCAGAAAAGTGTTAAAATAAAATATATATACATACTCACCTGCTCCCGGCAGCCGGCCTGCAGTGGGTGTGAAGAGGGTGTGAGTCAGACCTGCCCCCTGATTGGCTCAGCGCTGAGCCAATCAGGGGGCAGGTCTGACTCACACCCCCTTCACACCCACTGCAGGTCGGCTGCGCGGAACTCCGGCTGCCGGGAGCAGGTGAGCATATATATATATATATATATATATATTTTATTTTAACACTTTTCTGGATGAATTGCAGGGAAGGGCTTATATATTTAAGCCCTTCCCGACAATTCATAGCAGCTCCGGCATCAACACCACTTTCCCTCCTCTATGTCAGAATGCATCTGTGGCGAGCCGCGGGAGGGGCAGATTTTAATACTCGGGTGACACCTAATCTCGCCAGCCACTCACTGCAGGGGGGTGGTATAGGGCTTGAACGTCGCAGGGGGAAGCTGTAATGCCTTCCCTGTCTTTCTATTGGCCAGAAAAGCGTGCAAATTTCTCAGGGAAGAAAATGAAAGTGACTCGAACATCGCGTGGTACTCGTCACGAGTAACGAGCATCTCGAACACCCTAATACTCGAACGAGTATCAAGCTCGGACGAGTATGCTCGCTCATCTCTAATAATTGTCTATTTGTAGCCCTCCATCTTATATGCAAACAGCCATGAATGTTAGTGAATACTCAAAAGGGTTTGTTGTACTCTGGATATCCCAGTACAGGAGGGGATAATAATAGAGTTGAGCGAACATACTCTGCTGAGCTTGATGCTCTTTCGAGTATTAGCGTACTCGATGGTGCTTATTACTAGAACGAGCATCAAATCGTGTTTGACCCCGCCCCAGCTTTTGGCTCCTCCACGCTGTGACATCCTGTTTTGGCCCCACCCCGCCGCGGCGCAGCGTGCGCCATTGGCACATTTTTCGTCTGGCAGGAAGGGGAGAGAGAGAGAGATTGTTCATTCAGCATCTGATCTGCTCCTCTCGCTACTACTGAATCTGTGTGGATCATGGCTTTCATGTGTTCTTGTAGCGACAGTGCATATTTTCGGAGAGTTTCTTGTGATTTCTGTCTTCTGTTAAAGAAACGTTGTTTTACTCCAGATGCAGTGTTAGTCTCAAAAATGTTCTGCAGTCTCTTATAAAGTCTGATCCACCATCTTCCTATGTTCTCTGGGCCATGATTTGACCTCTCTATCTACAGCACCTTCTAATAAGCCCACTAACCTCTCCAGCTTTTGTTCGTTAGGGAGAGGGCTCAGACGGTATAGCGCTTTCATCTTCTACTTTAACTAGCTGAGTTGATACTGTTCTCCATTATATCTAGGCAGTCAAGGGGCTCCCAGGTAATAGGACATGGTAAATGGGGGATGGAGTAGGGATCTTTGCTCCCGTGCTGCTAAACACAAAATGGCTAATGTTTAAATTTGAAATGACAGTTGCAGGTAATTTAGGTGATGCGATCACTTGAAATGACACATATCAGTATCTGTCTTGTCCCTTTCTCTGGTGGAACTCAGGGCAGACGAGTCTCCCGACACTAATGTCCTGAACAGCAACCACTCCTGGACCTCCTGTTCATCATTAAAACACCACTGGGGTCTCACTGGGGAAGAGACAGCTGGAAAACCTTGCAATGCCATCTCACATTTCAAAGAGCTTATGTCTCCACTACGCCTCATATCACTCTAGCCTTCCTCCAATTGTTGAGCAGACTGAGAAGACATTGCTGCACTTGTCATCGACTCCACCTCTGGGCAGTTCCTGATGCCAACCTGTGGGGGATTTCTGCCGCTCCTTACTTTTCTCATACCACTGGCGGACTTTTCTTGGTGCAAAATATTGGCAGGCTTTTCTGAGGTGACAGAGGAGGGCATCTGGGCGCCATCTTGAGAGTCCATTATGCAAATCGTAGGGCATTTTCTCACTCATTTGTCCCAATAAAGAGTTAAATTTTAGTCTGTAATTTCTTTGTAATCCATTAGGGGTAACAACTAGAGATGAGGGAACATGCTTGGTTAAGCAAATTACTCTGGTAAGCATTGGCATTTTCAAGTAACTGCCTGTTCGTTCGAAAAGATTCGGGAGGCGGCGGGGATGAGCTGGGTGTTGGGGGGGGGGGGAGCAGAGGGAGCGGGGGAGAGAGAGAGATCCACCTGTTCCACCCCCGCTCTCCCCCACTGCCCCCCGAATCTTTTCGGATGAGTAGACTCGAAAATGCCGATGCTCGCTCAAGTAATTTCCTTAACCGAGCATGCTCGCTCATCTCTAGTAACAACAAGAAGGCAAAAAATGTCCAGGTAGTATCCTGTCTGTCACCACCAAAACCACAATCAACTGTTCATGTGATTTCATTGCCTCTTCCGAGAACTAAATTAGCAAAGCCAATTCCAAGAATACACTGTAACAGTCTTTGGTATAATACTTCTGGCACACTTTTTTTTCTTTACAGTCTTACTTGAGCTAGAGAGATACTCATTCCCCCGAAATTCAGTCACCATCAGTCTCAGTTATCTGATGGGAATTCTTGGGGGAGTGACCCTGACACGGAGGGAAAATCATGAAGAGTCCTTTACAACTTATTTGAGCCCTTTTCCTTGCTGACCTAGTGGCATTTATTAGGCAGTCACTCATGCTAGACTTGTCCACCGACTTTTAGCAGTGGAGCTGGTCCTGTTCCTCCATTCAGTAGTTAAGCAGGGGAGTGTGTAATATTCACCGCCGACTCCTTCTCCAGAAACTGAATCTGACTTCAGGTCACCTGAGGGGTTGAATCCCATGGGTAAATGAGATGGTCCCGGGTTTAGCCCAGGCTGAAGCTTCAGAGCCTCAGCCTCTCTTACACACGCCCTTTTTCACCGACTACATTCTTGCTTCCTTCTCTCTCTCAACCTCTACACCAACTAACTCTACCCCAACCTATTTATCCACCAATCATGCCACAAAGAGCAGGTTAGGGAGACAAGCACACAGACACCACTAGTTTGGTGACACCAACACAAGACAATGACCTCAGAAGTACCTAAAGAGGTCACCATACATATAACAATAGGACCAACAACAATGTAGACACATACAGAGACAATCCACACAGGGTAGATGAACACATACAGGAGGGACCCTAAATCTGGGGCACAACATAAGAACATTGTGTGTTGTAATTAATGCGAGAGCCTTGTAAGCTATCAGAGAACTCTCTTCTTGACCCTCTACAGTCTGGCTTCCGACCCATATACTCGACAGAAACTGCCCTTATAAGGGTGTCAAATGATCTCCTGGCAGCCAAATTGAGGGGTGATTACTCCCTACTGATCCTCCTTGGCTTCTCCGCAGAATTCAACACTGTTGACCCCAAACTCCTCTTCAGTATGCTTCGCTCCATCGGCCTTAAGGACATTGCTCACTCATGGTTCTCCTCCTACCTATCTGACTGCTCCTTCAGCATCTCCTTTGCTAGCTCTACCTTCCCTTCTCTTCCCCTTGCTGTTGGGGTCTCCCAGGGCTCAATCCTCAGCCCCCTCCTTTTCTCCATCTACACAGCCCCTATTGGACAAACCATCAGGAGATTTGGCCTCCAATGCCACCTCTATGCTGACAACACCCAGCTATACACCTCTCCCTGTGACATCTCTGCACCTTTACTCCAAAACATCACGGACTGCCTGTCCTCTGTCTCTACCATTATGTCCTCTCTGTACCTAAAACTAAACCTCTCTAAAACTGATCTACTGGTGTTTCCGCCGTCTACTAACCAACTTCATCCTGACATCTCCATCTCAGTGTATTGCAATACCATAACTCCCAGACAGCATGCCCGCTGCCTTGGGGTCATATTTGACGCCAATCTCTCCTTTACCCCCTACATCCAATCTCTGGCCCAAACATGTCAGCTACACCTCAAGAACATCGCAAGAATCCGCTCTTTTCTCACCGTGCACAGGCTAAAAACGGTCACTGTTGCCCTCATCCACTCCCACCTCGATTATTGCAACTCGTTGATGAACGGTCTTCCCCGCGCCAGACTCTACCCTCTCCAATCCATCCTGAATGCGGCAGCCAGGCTCGTCTCCCTGTCCAGCCACTACTCGGATGGCTCTGCCCTGTGCCGGTCACTGCACTGGCTGCCCGTTAAATGCGGAATTCAATTTAGACTCACTACCTTCGTCCATAAAGCCCCCCACAGTGCAGCGCTACCCTATCTTGCCTCCCTCATCTCAATCCATCACCCAGCCCAGGCTCTCCGCTCTGCTAATGAAACCAGACTGAGTGCCCCTTTAATTCGAACCTCTCATTGCCGCTTTCAAGACTTTCAAGAGCAGCACCAGTCCTCTGGGACGCACTACAAAATGCTATCCAGGCAATCCAGGACTCACAAAACTTCAGGTGTGCTCTAAAAACGTACCTCTTCAGTGAGGCTTACCACATACCCTAAACCAAACCCCTCTGTACTCCGCCTATAACATGCTCCCTGACCTATTGACTGCAATCCCTGCTAGCCCCCATTAACTGCCCCCTGCAGTCATACTGATTCTGCCAGCACATGGCTGAACGTCTGACCATTGTTTATATGTATAGCATCCCTCACTCTCCATCCTGCCATAATTAACCCACCAGTACTCACAGGTGTACAGTCTGCTAATGGTTCTATGATTCCACTGGAGACAGGAGAGGAGCAAGGGCGATGAAGGGAGCTCTGGGGAAGGAAGGTTTCCCAGAACTCTTGGTGTCTGTTACTCCAGCATCGGTCACAGACTCAAACTAAGTTACAGGTGAATTAGTGGTCAGGGCCTCACGCAAACGGTTTCTAAAGGTGCAGATGCAGAGTAGTTTGTTGGGGCATTTGCAAATAGGTAGACGGCTGTTTGAAAATAGATGGTGCTATATACAAGGTGAGAGCTGTGAGAATATCAGGTATCTGCATCCTTTTCATTCGATTCCACAGCCACTTTGCAGAATAGTTTGAGAAATTAAAGCTGAGCATTGATTGGTCGGTATTAGAGATGAGCGAGCACCAAAATGTTCGGGTGCTCGTTACTTGAGCCAAGCTTTTTGTAAAGCTCGAGAGCTCGGCCTGTAGTAACGAACACCAATTGAAATCAATGGGAGACTCGAGCATTTTTCAAGGTGTCTGATGCTCTACATTGTTTTCAATGGAGCCGCGACTGCTGCAGTAGCGGATTCTGCTGCCAACACCCTGTCAATGAATTTCAGGGAAGGGCTTTAAATATAAGCCCTTCCCTGAAAATCCAGTAAAAGTAGTGTAAAAAACAAAAAAAATAGATACTCACCTCCCTTCAGCTGCTGGGGCTCAGCCGCGTCTTCTCCTTGCTGTCCCTGGCTCTGTAGTGCTGATATATCAGCAGGTGGGGATTTAAAATCCCGCCTGCTAAAAGGTGATTGTGATTAGCTGAGGTGCTCAGCCAATCACAGGCAGCGCTAGCCGACTGAATGACAGGCGAGAGCTGCCTGTGATTGGTTGAGCACCTCAGCCAATCACAATCAGCTCTTTCAGCCGGCGGGGATTTTAAATCTTGCCTGCTGATAGATCAGCACTACAGAGTCAGGGACAGTGAGGAGAAGACGCGGCTGAGCCCCGGCAGCTGACGTGAGGTGAGTATCTATTAATTTTTTGGGTTTTACAGTACTTTTACTGGATTTTCAGGGAAGGGCTTATATTTAAAGCCCTTCCCTGAAATCTATTGACAGGGTGTCAGCAGCACAATCCTCTACCGCAGCTGTCATGTGTGACAGCTGCAGTAGGGAATTGAAGAATTCCTCTGCTGCATCTGTTGCAGACGTGGCAGATGTAGCAGCAGGGAATTCTTTTTACTAGCGGGGATGAAGGAAACATATGCCGCATGTGGCAGATGTGTTCTTCATCCCCGCGGGGGACGCGGTAGCGGCGGAGGGTGTGTTTTTTGTTCTTTTCTTACACTAAAATTTGTGTTTTTCAGGGAAGGGCTTGTAAAGGGCTTCCATGAAAAACAATTCAGTGGTGCCGGCAGACCATTGTCTTCAATGAAGCCGCCGGCAGCAGCCGCGACTCCATTGAAAACAAGTGTCCTGTGCAAGTTATACGAGCACCTGAGCATCGCATGGTGCTTGTTTGAGTAATGAGCACTTTCGAGTATGCTAATGCTCGAACGAGCATCATGCTCGGACAAGCATTCTCGCGCATCTCTAGTTGGTATGGAGGAGTTCTTCTTCCAGACAGCATTGACAAATGAGACCCAGTATGTTTTAGGACTAGTGGCAGATTATAATATAGTTGAATCCAAAACTCCTGTGGGGGGGGCTCATGGTTGCACAAACTGCCACAACAACTTTACTGAATGCTCATCAATAACACAGGAGAAACTGTATTTCAGATGTTTCAGCCTCATTATAGCATGTCCCGTACATAGCCGGCTCCTCACTGTCTCCTGCAAATACTATACTAGAAGCAGGAGAGACGTGGGTTATATGCAGGATGCTACATGCAGCAATGAGGATGCGGCATCTGGAGTACAGCTTCTTCTGTGTGAGTGACTGTGAGAGATTTGTGGACTTCAGGGGCAACAGAGGGGGCTGTATCACCTTGTGGGGGGCATGGAGAGGACTATATTACATTGTTGGTACCACAGAGGAGGCTGTATTACTTTACGGACCTATGAAGGAGGCTTTAATAGTTGGTTGGGGCAAAGAGGAGACTTTAATTTTCTGGGGTCATGCAGTGGGTTCTGTTATTTGTGGAGTCACAGAGAGGTTCTGTCTCTTTTTTCTTTGGGGGTAAGCAGGGGCTCTATTACTTTGTGGAGGAACAGAAGGGAATATTGGAGTGTGGCAGCAGGATGGGGAAGATTATAGCAACAGTGTTGGGCACAGAAAAGTTGACTAATGCTATGATGCACAGAGCAGGGGCAAGTAGTGTGAACAGCCGGGAACCAATCTTCTACTTAACCCGGCTCTGCTTAGGACCATAAATGAACTAACTTTACTCACTGCACATTTCAGTCTCTAAATAATTAACACTAATCAACTAAACAGGAATGCTTGCAAATGAACTTTATTTGAAGTTATAGATTAATCAAGTACAAGAAAATAGCAAAAGGAACTGTCAAAGGCTAACATTATTAAGGCCCCATGCACATGGCTCCGTAACACAGAGATGTAAAGACTCACTGTGCCATTGTTTGGTGCTCCGTAAGCAGTCATGTATAGGAGCTACTCTGACATAAAAGAATGCTCTAAGGAAAGGATAAATCTGTAATGTAGTGTCCAGTGAAACATGGTGATACATTCCTTCATATACATATATGTTAGAACATACGGAGGTACAGTAAGACCCCATAGAAGTCTATGGGCACCCATACAGCTCAGACATTGACCAGAGTAGTAATACGCTTGTGTGCTGAAGACTTATAGTGTTTTATCATTTTCTTAGAATGAGATCATTCATAAATCAGAAAATAGTAAATAGACTTATTGATTGTTATTAGCTTTACCCTACAAGTCCTTACAGAAATCATTATTTCAGCTTCTCCCATAATTTATTTTCTCTGATTATCACCCTGAACATCCCTGAAAATAGATAGATTTTAGATATTCTCTGCTTTGTAACTGCACGCTACAGTAGATTCTTCTGCTATAAATGAAATATTGCAGTCAGACGTTGGTGTTGTGCAGTTAGGTACGGTAATTACAACCTAAAAAAAAAAAAAGAAAAGTCACATCCTGTTTGTAGAGTTCCTTAACGTAGTAACTTAATGGTTTCTGAAACTGATTCTCATTAAGGGCTCAGTCAGATGAGCGATTCTTTGTGGGCACGGATATTCAAAATCCACGTGACAAGTTCCATGCCCATTGCTTTCAGTGGGGCTGATGCTACTGCCGCCGCATTGAAAGCAATGGCAGCGGATCAGTTTTCCCTGTTGCGGCTGTGACAGCTGCAGGAGGCGATTCCTTGGACGAGAAACCCTTGCATACCGTCACTTCCAGGGATTTCACCTTGTTGTCAATGGGGCCAGCGGCTGCAGTGCCAGCCCCATTTAAAACATACGGAGAAGATCATGATCCTCTGCCACAGCTGTGACAGCTATGGCAGGGGATTTCTTCATCCCCATTGAAAGCAATGGAATTCAGGCAACCCCCGCAGGAATTTTCAGGGAAGGGCTTGAAATATAAGCCCTTTCCTGAAAATAAGCCCGAGCTGCTGTAAAAAAAATTATTTATATATACACATCACCTAGCAGTGCTGTCAGGGCTTCGGTGCGCTGTCTCCCTGGCACTCTTCTGAAGCATTTCTTCTGGCCGAGGATTTAAAAAACCCCGCCCCATGAAAGTTCTGCTTCTGATTGACTGAGCACTATGACCAATCAGAGGCAGCGCTCAGCCATTCATTGAATTCAATGAATGACTGAGCCTTGCCTCAGATTGTCTGAGCGTTGTGACCAATCAGAGGCTGTGATGCATATATAATTTTTACAGTAGCTAAGGCTTATATTTCACCCCTTCCCTGCAGCAACGCCGGCCCCATTGAAAGCAATGGGATAGTAGTGACAGCTGGCAGGGGATTCTTTTAGCCATGCTGCAGTCCCCTCATCATTGAGGGGACCGCCTGCAGTGATGAGGTGCCTCCCCGTGGGGATTAACAGAACCCTCCGGGTGTTCCCCTATCCCCTGTCACCTCTGTTTTTATGCACAGCATGGACCTTACCGGTGCGCATTTAAGGGCGCCCACCCACTGGCGATTTTTTTTTCTTTGCGTTTTGCGTTTTTCCTGCAGAGCCATTAGAATTGAATGTACTCCTGTCCACTGGCGTTTTGCGTTGCGTTGCGTTTTTTAACATAGGAACTGTCAGTTGCATATGTGTCCTTATTTTTCTCCTAATGCACCCATGAAAGTCAATGGAAATTAATGGAAAAGCCGCGAAAACGCGGCAAAAAACGCCGCGAAAAACGCGGGGAAAACGCGGCGTTTTTCACGCACGAAAATCGCAAACGCCAGTGGGTGGGCGCCCTAAGGCATGCATGTCCTATCTTTTGCAGGTGCAAAGATTTTGAGCCTCTAAAAAACGGACATGTGAGCGGTTTTTTTTTACCGCTGCGATATCGCTGCGTTTTTTTCAATGGGACTTTCTAATTTTAAAATCGCATTGCACAAAAATCGCAAAAGCACAAATTTACTATTTTTGTGCGATGTGCTTTTAACATTAGAAAGTCCCATTAAAAAAATACAGCGATATCGCCGCGTTAAAAAAAAAAAAAAGCGTTAGTGGGTAAAAGTGTGTAGATTTCTCAGAAAAATCTTTCAGAGGGTTGGTTACTATATATCACGAGATACCGTACATACTGATGAGGAGAGGATATGATAGCATATCTTCTGCTAGATCTCTATGTACAGTATCTTAAAAGAAGCAGTCACACCAACAGTACAATTTTTCATCCCTTTAAGGGCAGGCTCCAACAGTCCATGCAACAGCCACAGGAGTCAGGACCAGATCCCGCATAACAAGTAAGAAAAGATGAGGTGGCAGCATCAAATGGTGCAAAGCTTCAAGAGAGTTTTATTCTCCCCATGACAGGCGGGTCGAAACGTCGCTACTAGAGATGAGCGAACCTACTCGTTTCGAGTAATTACTCGATCGAGCACCGCGATTTTCGAATACTTCCAAACTCGGGTGAAAAGATTCGGGGGGCGCCGGGGGGAGGGGGGAGGCGTGGCGGAGCAGGGGGTAGCAGCGGGGAACAGGGGGAGCCCTCTCTCTCTCCCTCTCCCCCCCACTCCCCGCTGCAACCCCCCACTCACCCACGGCGCCCCCCGAATCTTTTTGCCCGAGTACGGAAGTACTTGAAAATCGCGGTGCTCGGACGAAAAAGGGGCGTGGCCGAGTAGGCTCGCTCATCTCTAGTCGCTACTTTTTATCCTGTCATGAGGAGAATAAAACTCTCTTGAAGCTTTGCAGCATTTGATGCTGCCACCTTATCTTTTCTTATGTACAGTATCTTGTGACTGCTGCTCCCATTGCTCATGCAAAAAACCATGTAAGCTATAACTTAACAGGATCTTGTACACTAGAAGTTTCTTCATGCACAGGCAGGCAGGGGACGCTATGGATGGGGAGGTCACATGATGCCACTCAAGACCCTCATTGATCTGCTGTTTGATAAGTCCAAAGCACTCTTCTCTGGCCAGTGACATCACCTTCATTCATCTCATGGTCTTACAGTATCTCACTCCCATTGGCCTAATAACAGCTCATTTTCATTCAACCCTACAGAATCCTATTTATGTGAATATTTTTGACACACAGATTATATACTGTAAATTATTATAGGAACTGGGAAGTAAGAGTAGCATCCAACACTCTAGCTGGGCAGAAGTATCTTGCCTCCTTGGACAACTTTTAATAACATCTTGACCTGTTGTTCCCCAGTTGTTTTCAGTGCACTTGAAGGCCTTTATCCTTGGCCCACACACTTTTTCCAAGAGCAACCAGAATGAAGATATTGCACTTGCTCTTTTCCATGTGCGGCCCATTGTATATCCCTGAATTGCTCGAACGTCATTTTCACACAAATGTATTATGGTCACATCTCTGTGTCCGTAATATGAACCTCTGTCCAGGCTGGGTAGCGGGGTTTACAGACATGAACTGTCACCATCATGTGTACGTACATATCCATATCATGTGCACAGAAATGCAGCTGTAATACACTTGTGTGATACTGGATGAGCTCACATCTCTCCCTCATCTGTAACCACCAGACCCGAGGACACAACTGTGAGACAAACACTTGGAGGTTATCTCTGGAATGTCCCTGTTCCACCTGCTGTTACTGCTTATTAGTGACCGTATTCCTCTAATCCAAGTGGTCAGGGTGATCAGCCTGCCGAATTAAAGCTGAAAATCCTCTTCATTGTCACATAGGGGCCAGAACTATTTAGTCGCTACCTGTTCCTCTAGGGGGCTAAATGGCTATATAGCTGATATATGTAGAGGATGGTGTTATCATAATGAACAGCTCTGGGTGCCATGTGCTAGCTGGTTGTATTAAACACTCTATTGTATATGTCTATGCATTGCCCGGATGGAAACTTTGGGCCTTGTGATGTACAAATGTTTTATAGAAACCGGGGGGATGATACCTGAGATGGTTACCCCGCCACATGAGGGGGCCATACCTGAGATGATTACCCCGCCACACCAGGCGGACATAACGGAGATGGTTACCCCTCCACACCAAGAGGCCATATCTGAGATTGTTACCCGTCCAAACCAGGGGGGTAAAACTGAGATGGTTACCGTTCCACACTAAGAGGCCATACCTGAAATGGTTACCCTTTCACACCCAGGGTTCATACTTGAGATAATTACCCCTCCACACCTGGGGGCCATACCTGAGATGGTTACCCCTCCACACCAGTGGGTCATACTTGAGATCGTTAGCCCTCCACACGAGGAGGCCATACTTAAGATGGTTACCCCTCCACATGAGGAGGCAATACTTAAGATGGTTACCCCTCCACATGAGGGGGGCATACTTGTGATGATTACCCCTCCATACCAGTGGGTCATACTTAAGATGGTTACCATTCCACACCAGGGGTCTGTTCCTGAGATGATTACCCCTCCACACCAGAGGGTCATACCTGAGATGTTTACCCCTCAACACCAGTGGGTCATACTTGAGATGATTACCCTTCCATACCAGGAGGTCATACTTGAGATGGTAACCCCTCCACACCAGCGTCAATTCTCTGCGTAGACAGTTGTAGCAACTGTTATTTTGACAATTATTGCGCATTATCATAACTACAGTGTACTACAACTAGAGGTCTTGTTCTCAGCTGAAAAGTAGAGACAATTGTATCTAGACTAGACAATGCTCTGTGTAACTTCCTTCAGTTTTCTAGCTTTCTGCATGCAGAAACTGAACAACGAATGGGAAGCAAACAAATTCTCATTTGTCATTCAGTTGGGGCATGCAATTCCACTGAAAGATAATTAATCATATTCCTGCTGGACGCGGGAATCTGAACGATTTTTCAGTCCATGTAAAATAACCTTTATTATTTATTTCTGTCTGAAACTACCAGCCTCTTCTTCCTCAGATGGTCATGTGACCTCTGTTCTGACCAGCTCCGATCTGCTTGAAGGTATGTGTTCGCTTTCAAGTTTATTTCTCAGTCTGTGTGATGATATTACACAGACCTACCTGTAGGGGGACACAGTCAGTCCTATAACAGTTACTGATGATCACACAGCTCCTGTCACGCAGACATGATAGAGGAGATCATAGTGCATCCTCCTGACTGTATACTTACGGTCTGTAGCTTACTTAGAAGACTATAGGAGCTAATTATACATTTACCTCCCCTCCTTTCCCGCAGAAAGAAGTGTTATAGCTGTGCTGATGCATCATAGGATAGATGAGAAAGATAAACCAAAATCTTCCAGCATCAAGATGGTGGCTCAAAAGGGGGGCTACACTGCAGGGAAGTGACTGAAATACATAGAGGAGACCTCCAGAGTGTGACAGGCAATCCGGTCAGGGGGCAGAGATGGAAAAATGTACTTTCAACTTAGTAGCCCTTTCAGTTTTATTTAATGTATATAAAAGTGTTAACCCTTGTAAAGAAGATACAATGCAGTAATGAGATATATACATTCGGATTATTCTGGGTGTTGGTGGCACAGACTCAATGGGCTTCGTGGATTGTCAAAAAAAGGCAACATCCGTGCTCATGTCTGGTGGTGTACCACTGAAGATAATAGCAACATTTCATTCACTTACTAAAAGCAACCAAGAGAATTTCAGTAACATTAGTGTTTTCATTACATTTATATTCTGCATTTTGTTTAAAACTAAAAAAAAAAGGGCCTCAATTGACTTCAGTTGATCTGGAGCGGAAATCCACACAATCCACCATGTCGGAGCAGATAATTACTATTGGCATATTGTGTGACTGTGGGGGAATCTGGGGCTCTATGAGTTCTCTTTTAAGCAACTTAAAGAGGTTTTCTGGAACAAAGAGTGGCTTTACATGGGACAACTATTGGTCAGAAATTTCTTCAAATTGTGTGTCCTTCATCCTCCCTACTGTGAGGTGGGGTGCACTAGTGCTCCATTCACTCTCAATGGGACTGTGGAGATACACTAATAGTTTCCATTTGTATATTTCCCTTAACCAGGTTGAAGTAAATGGAGCTCTTACCGCACATGCTTGGCCAACGCTCCCTTCATGTTAAAGGAGAGGAGGACACAGGAAACCCCCCATAGTCTCCAACTTGTCTGCCATCTTGTGGAGAGGGGATAACTTATCATTCTGGTACAACACGTTTAAGAGTCACAATCCTCTTAATTAGCTTGGCATATATTTACGGCATACATTGTGGAGATAGGAAGACCTCTTTAAGTTTTATTTTGGCTTTCGGGAGTTATATAATCTGACATCATGGCCCTTAGACTCGAGGAGCTTATACACACCTGTCCACAATCTATATCACCAGATGAATGTCCTAGAAGACGCTACAGAAAATGATACTATAAAGTCACTGTGTAACTGAGGATGTTTTATATATTGGGTCAACTGTTTTAGAAATATGTACAATACCTGCGTTTTCATAATAGGAAACAATGTGAGGTAAAAAACGTTCTGCACTCATAAGAAAAGTGGATACCAGTAGTGCAGTTCCACTTACTTGCGAAGAGAGGGTATGAAGAACATATACCCTCTCCTAGGGTGACGTCCAGCCAGTTTGAGTGGAGGACCAAATTGAAAAAAGACTATTTAGTTGACACAAATGAAAAATATGGCAACAAAACAAAGGTAACGCGTTTCAGTGTTCTTATCACACCTTTTCCAAGCCTCCACACGCTCTCCTTTTAAGTAAGTGAACTACACTACTGTTATCCACTCCTTTTATGAGCGCAGAAAAGTTGTTTTTTCTCACATATTGTTTCCCATTTCATACCAAGCCCCACTCAAAGCTTTAGACCTCTTTGTGGCTCTCCAATCTCCTTCCTGAATGCCACACCTGGCATAAGAGGTTACCTATACATGTGCTAGGATTACGGATGTGACAGCTGACCCGTTATCTATTGGGTCTAGCTGTTCACATCAGGAAAGTCCGCCGCTTTGTATTTCACTACTTATGAATGTCTTATTGTCTTTGAGGCCCAGTCCTGATCACTTACCTTCTAGTATCTTTAAACCATATTCTTCCAATATTTTCTTAATATCAGGGCGCTCCTCCAGGTTGATGTTGAATAAAAAAAATTTTTCAGGTTTCACAACTAGGAAACAAAGTATAACACATTTTCTTATCTACAGATGTAGCAGAGTTGGTTGCTTTTCTAGTTTCCATTAGATTTATACATTTATAAACTGGGTATTCCTACCATTTAACGTGACAGTTAATCTCTAGGAAATGCCCTGAACTTTCAACATCTTGGACCCCACTGATTTCTGGGTCTCTTTGGCATTACCCCTGCACAGTAATGTTCTGGCACCCCTCTATCTATATATATAAAGGTGAAAGCCCTCACTGACTGACTCACCACTAATTCTCTAACTTCCTGGTGTCGTACAAGCATGAAATTTGGCACGACCATTCTTTAGGTCCTAAATAGGAAAAGTGAATGGGTCAAAACTCGATTCAATGTTAATTTCAAAAGTAAGTGCATACCTATGTAATGTATCTTCCAGCTGTCGTACAAATGTTAAATTTGGCATAAGCATTCTACAGGTCTTAAAAAGGAAAAGTTGAAACTTGATTTTTCAATTCTAAATGCAAATTTAAGCAACCCCCTATTTTATTTACCTAATCTAGTCCTCTAGCTTCCCAGTGTCGTACAGATGTGAAATTTGGCACAACCATTGCTTAGGTCTTAAATAGGAAAAGTAAAGTGGTCGCAACTTTTTTATTCAATTCTAAGTGCAAAGTAATTGATACCTTATGTGATATTACTAATAACACACATCTGATAAGCACAAACAGGATTTTTTCCATGACCATTCTTTACCTCCTAATAGGAAGAGTAAAGGATTGCAACTTCAATATTTAATTCTAAGTATGAAAATCTGCAATATATAACAGTTCTTTTCTCAGAAACCATAAAGTTTAAGGAAAGGATTTGTATACTGAGGAGAATCTACCTCACCTCTGTGTATATACTGATGAGAATATACCTCACCTCTATGTGTATATACTGAGAACAATCTTACTGACCTCTATGTGCATATACTGAAAGCTGTAAAGTACATAAGGATGCAGCAATGGACTACAGAAATGGAGCATGGCTTTAAGGCTAAGAAAGGGCTACAAACTTCAGTCTGGGTGTTAAATTTGAATAAAAATGATGTTACCTTTAAGGGTAAAAAGGGAGGAGAGTGGGACGAGTGGCAAATTCTGCAGAGGGACATCTGTACATGCAGTCTGAGGAGAATCTAATGCTCTATATTTATACACATTGTATTCCTTGGTTCCTTTGAAGTAACCTGGACTTCAAAACATTTTCTGTGCGAACAACATGTAACACCTGTACCAAATTAACTTGGGCAAAGCCAGGTAGATCAGCTGGTTCCATATAATGGAACTGTACTACTGTTCGTTCCCTGCACAGCGGGTGATGTGGCATCAATGTCAGATAAAACTCTGAGGGGCTGAGGTGCTAAATTAGTTCTGGAGATTCTTCACTCTGAGAATCCATTGGGGGTCCTGGTGGTCCTAACTCTCACTGATCAGTAAATCTCATACGTGTATGGTGCAGGGTGGCAGAGGGGTTCTTATCAGTGGTGCACAATTTACCATGTATGATGCCTCACTAATAAAGGAGTAATGATGTCATGTCTTATGAGCATCATTAACTATGTCTATGGGTCCATAGGACGGGGGAATGCTGAGTCCAGGGGATGGGTTTTATATGTGCCTGGCTCCTTGTTCCCACCCCATCAACCCAGGAAGCCAAAGCTTGCCACATTGTTAGTTTGCTTTTTTACTGTATGTGTCACCCTATTCCTCTTAAAAAAGACCCTGCCTGCCTACTGTCTGCTCCAAAGATAATCCCACATATTGCATAAAAGGAAAATAAATAGTGATGAGCGAACGTACTCGTTTAGGGCGATTTCGCAATCAAGCATCGCTTTTTTCGAGTAACTGCCTACTCGGGCGAAAAGATTCCGGGGACGCTGGGGGTGAGCAGGGGGTTTCAGGGGGAAGTGGGGGGGTGGGGGGGGAGAGAGCTCCCCCCGCCCCCCAAATCTTTTCGCCCGAGTAGACAGTTACTCGAAAAAAGCGATGCTCGATTGCGAAATCGCCCTAAACGAGTATGTTCGCTCATCTCTAAAAATAAACAAAATTCATAAAATTGTATATGCAGCAATTATTTAACAATGCTTCATATTTACTTACGATCATATTCGAAGTCTCCCGGTTCTAACTGGAAGGGCTATGCAAAGACAACAATAACAACAGTTAATCACTTAATGACTGCCCATTCATCTTTTGAGGACGGCCATTAAGGGGTATTATTCTGATGTGCGTCTTTTAACTGCAGCAGCATAAGAAACCTGGCAGGAGTCTATTGTGCCAGGGAAAGTAGGTGCCCAGCTATTGGATAATAGTCTGGCTCCTACTCAAACAGTGGTCACCAAAGAGAAACCTCTGAAACCCCGCTGTCTAACCCTTTACATGTGACCGCAGCATGAAAAATGCTGACAGAGGGTGGGGGTTTCCTCTCACCCATCGGACCCCCGAAATATGATCATGAGGTTTCAATAGGTTGCTATGGCACCTAGTGGCTTGGATATGGCCGCCAGATCTGCCAGCAATGGTGATACACGAGCCTCAGCCCGTGGCTGCGCTTCATAGTCTTTGTAATAAACTGCTATACTAAGGTATACTAGCGTATTAGAAGAATGACAAAATATGGTGATATACAAGTGTCCTAGTGGGACAAAAATAAAAAGTTAAAGTAAAAAAAAAATAAAAACAAAGATGTCAAAACCGCACCTTTCCCTCTTTACTATGTAAACAGATAAACTTTAACCCCTTAAGGACCAGGCTGTTTTGTATATTAAGGATCAGACACCTTTTAGGATTTTTAATCATGTGGTGGTTTTACTGCCCTATTTTTCTTCCTTTAGCTACCAAAATTATTTTTGCTGCATTTTTTTTCGATGACATATTGGGTGATTTTCAAAATATCTTTTTCACTAACTTTTTTTCTCTTTTTTTTTTAGTTTTACTGGGGGTAAAAAGCTAAAAAAATGATTTTTTTATAACATTTATAGTTTTTTTTTTAAATTAGTATATTTATGCTAAAATAAAGTATGGGAATGGGTTCCTTTTATTTGTTTTGGATGTTGCGATATATAATATGTATGGTTTTTGATTACAATGCGCTTATAGCGATGGTTTTGGTTGGCTTCGGTTTTGGGTTATTTTCTTTCTTATGTATATATTGTTGTTTTATTCTGTATTTTTATTTTACTGATACATGTAATTATGTTTTTTAACTATCTGCGTCCCCCATGATGTCATGTAAGACCTCTGGGGGACATTCACATGTTTTGGGTTTTTTTTGCCACTTTTCCACTGTAGCTGGGGCATCCATGGGACCCTCAGTTACATGGGAAAACCTCCACTGTAGTGACATTGGTCAGTGGGAGAGCTGGCCAGGGTCTGGTACGACCCTGCAGCTCTGCTATAGCAGGGAATTCCAGTGGTCACTTGACCTCCCCGTCTCCCGTAGTGAAAGTTACACTCCCACTTTCACTTTTCAGTACACAGCACTCATTGAGCACTGTGTACTCGGGAAGGAAAAGACAGAAAGGGTTAAAAATCCTCCTGCCTTCTCTTCTGGGTTATTAGCTGTCACTAACAGCTGATAACCCATCCTGCCTCTGATTGATTGCAGAGACAGGAGGCTTAAAGGGGTTGTCTCGCGAAAGCAAGTGGGGTTAAGCACTTCTGTATGGCCATATTATTGCACTTTGTAATATACATCGTGCATTAAATATGAGCCATACAGAAGTTATTCACTTACCTTCCCTGCGCTGGCATCCCCGTCTCCATGGCTCCGTCTAACTTCAGCGTCTAATCGCCCGATTAGACGCGCTTGCGCAGAAGGGTCTTCTGCCTTTGGGTCTGTCCGGCAGCAGCGGCGTTCTGGCTCCGCCCCCTTCTACGCGTCATCGTGTAGCTCCACCCCGTCACGTGTGCCGATTCCAGCCAATCAGGAGGCTCATATTTAATGCACGATGTATATTACAAAGTGCATTAATATGGCCATACAGAAGTACTTACCCCCACTTGCTTTCACGAGACAACCCCTTTAAATCTCCACCATAATTGTGTGACGTATATTTACTGCGCCTGGTCCTTCATGGGTTAAAAATCACACATGTGGTATTGCTGCATTTGTAATGACTCAGCAAAAAAGTCAGTATATTATTTAACCCTCATAGGAACATTATAAAAAAAATACAAAACAAAATGGCAAAAATAGCTCATTTTCACCTTACAAATAATAGAATAAAAAGTGATAAAAATGGCATAATGATTAACAAATAGTACCATTAAAAAGTGCAACTCATCCTGCAATAAAAATTGGCTTACACGGCACTTTTCACAAAAAAGGAGAAATGTTAAGGGTCTTTGAGTGAAGCGATAAACAAAAAATACAATTTTCTTTTTTAGGGCTTATTCCCACAAACATATAGCGGTCGGGTTTTCACGCCGTTCCCCTATTCCCTCACTCTCTCCGTCTCTCTGTCTCTCTCCTCCAGTCCTTCATTTGCAATGAAAATGGGTGGGGCAGGGTGGAGCTAAGCTCTGATTTGTCCCGCCCACTCCCATTGCTGGCTATGGGTAAGGGGGTGGGAATGGGGTGGGATCCTAGCTTCGCCCCCGCGCTGCCCAATGCCATTGCAAACTGCTTGGAGGGGAGTGAAAACCCAGCCGATATACGTACGTCTGAAAAAATCCTTAAAGTGTGAAAAAGGTGCAAAAAAACACAAAACTATATAAATTTGGTTTTGGTGTAATCATACTGGCCCGCAAAATTAATTAACATATTTATACTTCACTATGAATACCATTAACACTAAAAAGAAAACATTTCAGAATTGCAGATTTTGTTAATCTTGCCTCAAGAAGAAAATGAAATAAAAAACAATCATAATGTTTATGGTTCCAAAAACTGCATAAATGTAGACTACATTTTTGTGATCCATGTTCACTGCAAAAAAACCTGATGTGTGTCTTGTGACATTGACTAATATGGGGCCGCGTGCCTTACGAATCTTGTCCATTTTTTACTTAGTCAGCAAACAGTCTTAAAAACTACTAGTGTGCCCCACGTCTGAATCCAAGGACTTAGGACTAGAGATGAGCGAGCGTACTCGCTAAGGCAAATTACTCGAGTGAGTATTGCCATTTTCGAGTACATGCCCGCTCGTCTCAAAAGATTCAGGGGCCGGCAGGGGTGAGTGGTGAGTTGCGGGAGTGAGCATGGGGGAGCCGGGGGGAGAGAGAGAGATTTTCCCCCACTGTTCCTCCCCACTCTCCCCCGCTGCCCCCCGCCCCCCTGGTGGCCCCTAAATATTTTGAGATGAGCGACCATGTACTCGAAAAGGGCAATACTCACTCAAGTAATTTGCCTTAGCGAGTACGCTCGCTCATCTCTACTTAGGACACATCAGTTATAGATTTACCTTTGCAGCACAGAACACAACCAGGGACGACCAGCACAATATGGAAATCCACATGTTCATTTACCTAAAATAGAGTTTCAGCCATAGAAATTAATGTATTTTCTACACAGATGGTGGAAGTACATGGTCATGTAATCTCATCCAATGCAAAATGGGGTTCCTGCATACAAATAGAGCAGAGCTAAATGAATAGGTCTCCCTGAAGTGATTTTCCAAGAAAATACTTCTGATGACCTAGCTCTGGGATCAGTCATCAATATTTGATCAGCCTCGGTTGGTCGCTATGGACCTCCGTCAACTGAATGATCAGACTCTTGCTGACAATGCCGCTGCACATGGGTATGCAGCAAAGCCTGTTGCTTCGATCCCTGTGGCCAGTGCTTGTAAGTGCAGGTGCAGCTCTCATAGATTTTAACCCATTAGTGAGAAAGCATATTTCAGTCTTAATGACCAACTAATTTTTCGATTTTTTTTTTTTTTCAATCTTTGCATTCCGGGAGCCATAACTTTTTAACCCTTTCCAATCCATTTATATTTTTTCTCATCCATTCTCCCCAGCTCCAAATAAATTGGAGCTGGGGAGAATGGATGAGAAAAAACACATTTTCCCTGCACCCTCCTAAACTGACAGAGTTCAGGAGGGTGCAGGTGCCCACTGCACCATGGGGGGACTTGTTTACCTGTTTGGTGTCTTCCGGATTCTCCCTTCTGCCTCACATGATCGCCGGGCCTGGAGGCAGAAGGGAGAACGCGGAAGACGCCGGACAGGTAAACAGGTCCCCCCATGGTGCAGGCTCCCGGCTCAGCGTTAATGTGACCGCCGGGGGTCAGGTAACACCGGCGGTCACATGATCGCCGGCCGGAATCTCTGTGCATTACATAGAGTTAATTAAGCGCTATGTAATGTGTAAAGGAGAAGACAGAAAGGGTTAAAAACCCTTTCTGCCTTCTCCTCGGGGGTCCTTGATGAGGATCAGTGCAGGAGTGCATCTGCACCCAATGTGTCTGATGATCGGGTGCAGATGCACTTCTGCACTGCAGTGTCGGACCTGTCCCGACATCGGACCTGTGGAGGGAAATGATGATGTCGAGCAGGCCCGACATTGGATTGGAAAGGGTTAAAATTTCTGCAGACATAGCCATAGAAAGGCTTGTATGTGCAGCACACGTTGTATTTTCTAATGTTCAATAAATTTTTATTGAGAATCAGCAGAATTGACACAACAGAGAATCAATATAATCTGCAGGTACAAGACATTTTACAGTGTCACTAGAGATGAGCGAACGTACTCGTCCGATCTTGATACTCGCTCGAGTATTAGGGTAATCGAGATGCTTGTTACTCGAGACGAGTACCACGCGGTACTCGAGTCACTTCCATTTTCTTCCCTGCTTGTTTTGCGCCATTTTCTGGCCAATAGACATGCAGGGAAGGCATTACCACTTCCTCCTGTGACGTTCCAGCCCTATCCCACCCCCCTGCAGTGAGTGGCTGGTGAAATCAAGTAACCGCTGAGTATTTAAAGAGTTCCCGCCCGCGGCTCGCCTCAGACACACGCTGCAAGAGATTAGGGAGGGTGCTGCTGGTGCTATAGGGAGAGTGTTAGTATCTTCAAGAACCCCAACGGTCCTTCTTAGGGTGTACATTACTGTTGTGGCTGCTGGGAGCAGTTTTGCACAATTTTTTTTTCATCTTGGGCTGTGCAGACTATTGCGTTCTCAGTCTGCAGTCAATTATACAGAGTATAGGGGCAGTACTGGTCAGGCAGGGACAGTGGTAGTGTAGAATCCTGTCAACAAGTACCCCAAAAAAGCTCCTTCTTAGGGCTACCTGTGACCGTCGCTGCTGGGAGTTGCCTCACTATTACCCAGCTAGGCCTTTTTGCAGCCTTGCGTATTATTTTTTTGGGACTGCAGTGTGTGTTGCATAACCGCTGTCAGGCTCCAACTGCACGCCAATAATTGCATAATTATTCAGACCGCTCTGTGTGTGCCTGCAAATTCACGCAAAGCGTGCGGTGACAGCCACTGATAGAGGGAAAGTCATATACGCGATCTCTAGGCTGTTAGCTTTTTCAAAAAAATTAGAAAAAACACTCCTTCTTAGGGCTGGCTACCTGTGACCTGTCCGTGTGCATTATACTGCGTCGCTGCTGGGAGTTGCCTCACTATTAGCCAGCTAGGCCTTTTTGCAGCCTTGCGTATTATTTTTTTGGGACTGCAGTGTACGCTACATAACCGCTGTCAGCCTCCAACTGCACGCCAATAATTGCATAATTATTCAGACCGCTCTGTGTCTGCACTATTCGTAATCCACCATGCTGAGGGGTAGGCCTAGAGGACGTGGGTGAAGACGGGGAGGTCCAAGTGAGGGTTTGGGCACAGTTCATGGTCCAGGAGAATCGCAGCCAGCTGCTGCAGGATTAGGAGAGAGGCAAGTTTCTGGGGTCCCCAGCTTCATATCACAATTTTTGGGTCCACGTGGTAGATCTTCATTACAAACTGAGCAGTGTGATCAGGTCCTGTCGTGGATGGCAGAAAATGCATCCAGCAATGTATCGACCACCCAGTCTTCTACGCCGTCCACTGCTGCAACTCTGAATCCTCTCGCTGCTGCTCCTCCTTCCTCCCAGCCTCCTCACGCCATGAAAATGACACATTCTGATGAGCAGACAGACTCCCAGGAACTGTTCTCGGGCCCCTGCCTTGATTGGGAAAAAATGGTTCCTCTCCCACCGGAGGAGTTTGTCGTGACCGATGCCCAACCTTTGGAAAGTTCCTGGGGTCCGGGTGATGAGGCTGGGGACTTCTGGCAACTGTCTCAAGAGCTTTCAGTGGGTGAGTAGGTCGATGATGATGAGACACAGTTGTCTATCTGTGAGGTAGTAGTAAGGGCAGTAAGTCCGAGGGAGCAACACACAGAAGATTCGGAGGAAGAGCCGCTGGACGATGAGGTGACTGACCCCACCTGGTTCGCTAAGCCAACTGAGGAGAGGTCTTCAGAGGGGGAGGCAAGTGCAGCAGCAGGACAGGTTGGAAGAGGCAGTGGGGTGGCCAGGGGTAGAGGCAGGGCCAGAGCGAAGTCTCCCCCAACTGTTTCCCAAAGCACCCCCTCGCGCCAAGTCACCCGGCAGAGACCTAGGTCTTCAAAGGTGTGGATGTTTTTCAGTGAGAGCGCGGACAACCAACGAACAGTGGTGTGCAACCTGTGTCGTGCCAAGATCAGCCGGGGAGCCACCAGTACCAGCCTCACCACCCCCAGCATGCGCAGGCATATGATGGCCAAACACCCCACAAGGTGGGACGAAGGCCTTCACCGCCTCCGGGTCGCACCACTGCCTCTCCCCCTGTGCCCCAACCTGCCACTCAGATCCAACCCTCCTCTCAGGACACAGGCACGAGCGCCTCCCGGCCTGCACCCACACCGTCACCTCCGCTGTCCTCGGCCCCATCCAGCAATGTCTCTCAGCGCAGCATCCAGCTGTCGCTAGCGCAAGCCTTGGAGCGCAAGCGCAAATACGCCGCCATGCACCCGCACGCTCAAGCTTTAAACGTGTACATTGCGAAATTGATCAGCCTGGAGATGCTGCCGTACAGGCTTGTGGAAAGGGAGGCTTTCAAAAACTTGATGGCGGCGGTCCCATGCTACTGGGTCCTCAGTCGCCACTATTTTTCCCGGTGTGCCATCCCAGCCCTACACCAGCACGTCTCCCGCAACATCAATCGTGCCCTCACCAACGCGGTTACTGGGAAGGTCCACTTAACCACGGACACGTCGACAAGTACTGGCGGGCAGAGCCACTATATCTCCCTGATGGCACATTGGGTGAATTTGGTGGAGGCTGGGGCCGAGGCATAACCTGGGACCGCACACGTCCTACCCACACCCAGAATTGCGGGTCCTTCCTCGGTTCGGGTATCTGCGGTGGTCTATGCCACCTCCTCTAAACCCTCCCCCTCCTCCTCCGCAACCTCTACCTCTCAATTAAGAAATGTGAGCAGCACGTCGCCAGCAGCCGGTGTGGAGTGCCGCGGCAGCACAGCGGTGGGCAAGCATCAGCAGGACGTGCTGAAACTACTCAGCCTAGGTGACAAGAGGCACACGGCCCCTGAGCTGTTGCAGGGTCTGACTGAGCAGACCGACCTCTGGCTTTCGCCGCTGAGCCTCCAACCGAGCATGGTCGTGTGTGACAACGGCCGTAACCTGATGGCGGCTCTGCAGCTCGGCAGCCTCACACACGTGCAATGCCTGGCCCACGTCTTCAATCTGGTGGTTCAGCGGTTTCTGAAAAACTACCCACACTTGTCAGACCTGCTCGGCAAGGTGCGCCGCGTCTGCGTACATTTCCGCAAGTCCACCACGGACGCTGCCACCCTGTGGACCCTGCAGCATCGGTTTAATCTGCCAGAGCACCGGCTGCTATGCGACGTGCCCACATGGTGGAATTCTAAGCTACACATGTTGGCCAGGCTGTATGAGCAGCATAGAGCAATAGTGGAATACCAACTCCAACATGGGCGGCGTAGTGGGAGTCAGCCCCCCAATTCTTTACCGAGGAGTGGGCGTGGATGGCAGACATCTGCCAGGTCCTCGGAAACTTTGAGGAGTCTACCCAGATGGTGAGCGGCGATGCTGCAATTATTAGCGTCACCATTCCTCTGCTATGCCTGCTGAGAAGTTCGCTGCAAAGCATAAAGGCTGACGCTTTGCGATCGGAACAGGAGACGGGGGAAGAGAGTACCTTTGCTACAGGAATATTACAGGAGTCTGTGTATACTATGGGTGCACTAAGTCTTCCCATTGTGGTGTTCTGCTTATCTGGCCCCAAGTGTGGGCCGAGGCCAGCATGTATTTCCTGTCACGTAACCTCAGCTATCCGGGGCACTGCGATGGGATTTCTTTCTGTACCGTCTGTGTGTTCCTGCTAGCCACCCATGCTGTGGGTGCACACAGACTTGCTATAGTGGAGTTGTACCTGTCTCTCCCCAAAACACTGACAGACTTGGGTAGGTTGCGGAGTGCAGATGGTTTACCCCTTGCGTTGTCGATGAGGTATCCGACACCCAAACAGAATGAGTAGTGTGTGGACACATGGAGTCCCCATTGCTATGTCACTCGCAACACCTTGGGCCACGCAAGGTGTTTGCTGGGACAGAGCCTGACCCAGGGCCCGCTCACATACTTCCCACACCGAGTATTGCTGCATTGTGGAGATGTGTAGAAGTGCTGGGCTGGCAGCGGGCTCCCCTTTATGCCCACGTTTGCAGCTCTTTACGGAGGTGACAAAGGATTGGAATGAAGATGGTACGTGAATCTATTATCAATTCTCAACAGCATTGTGGGCTATCGCCCACACTTTCAAAGAGGGTCGCTGCCTGGCCCTGCCAACCCTCTGCAGTGTGTGCCTCCGGTTCCTCCTCAAGGCAAACGCACTTATAAATAGACATGAGGGTGGTGTGGCAATGAGGCCAGCGTGTGGCATGAGGGCAGCTGAAGGCTGCGCAGGGGCGCTTTTGTGTGCGCTGCGGACGCAGGGTCATGCGAGGGGGTTGGGCAGCATGTAACCCAGGAGAAGAGGCAGCTGTGTGTCCCACAGGCAGTGATTGTGCTTGGTTGGAGGTAGTGTGGTGCTTAGCTAAGGTGTGCCTTGCTAATGAGGGTTTATCCGAAGTAAAAATTGTTAGGGGGGGGGGGGCACTCTTGCCGCTATTGTGGCTTATTAGTGAGACCTGGGAACCTGAGATGCAGCCCTGCATGTAGCCCCTCACCTGCCCTATCCGTTGCTGTGTCGTTCCCATCACTTTCTGGAATTGCCCAGATTTTCACAAATGGAAACCTTAGCGAGCATCAGCGATATACAAAAATGCTCGAGTCGCCATTGACTTCAATGGGGTTCGTTACTCGAAACGAACCCTCGAGCATCGCGAAAATTTCGTCCCGAGTAACGAGCACCCTTGCATTGTGGTGCTCGCTCATCTCTAATGTTTGCCCATTGAATTCAATGGAGCCGGCAATACAGCCGGCTCCATTGAAAGTAATGGGCTGCCGGCGATCTCACAATGAATTTTCGGGAAGGGCTTAAAAATATAATAAGTAAAAAACAATTTTTACTTCTGAAAAACCCTCATTAGCAAGGCATACCTTAGCTAAGCACCACACTACCTCCAACAAAGCACAATCACTGCCTGCATGACACTCCGCTGCCACTTCTCCTGGGTTACCTGCTGCCCAACCCCTCCCCCCCGCACGACACAGTGTCCACAGCGCACACCAAAGTGTCTCTGCGCAGCCTTCAGCTGCACTCATGCCACGCCACCCTCATGTCTATTTATAAGTGTGTTTGCCATGAGGAGGAACCACAGGCACACACTGCAGAGGGTTGGCACGGCTAGGCAGCGACCCTCTTTAAAAGGGGCGGGGCGATAGCCCACAATGCTGAACAGAAGCAATGAGAAATATAATCCTGTGCCACCGCCACGTGGGCATAGCAATGGGGAACCTATGTGCCACACACTATTCATTCTGTCAAGGTGTCTGCATGCCCCAGTCAGACCGTGTTTTTTTATAAATAGTCACAGGCAGGTACAACCTCGCAATGGGAATTCCGTGTGCACCCACAGCATGGGTGGGTGCCAGGAAGCCACCGGCGGTACATAAATATATCCCATTGCATTGCCCATCACAGCTGAGGTAATGTCACGTTTAATGCAGGTGGGCTTCAGCCCACACTGCATGCCCCAGTCAGACTGGGGTTCCTTAGAAGTAGACACATGCAGTTACAACTCCCTGTGGACCCACAGCATGGGTGGCTCCCTGGAACCCACCGGCGATACATAAATATATCCCATTGCAGTGCCCATCACAGCTGATGTAACGTCAGCTTTAATGCAGGTGGGCAAAAAGTTAATTGGATTACACTGTAGGCGAGGGCCCCAAAAAATTGGTGTTCCAACAGTACTAATGTATGTCTGAAAAATTGCCCATGCCCAACCAAGAGGGCAGGTGAAACCCATTAATCGCTTTGGTTAATGTGGCTTAATTTGTAACTAGGCCTGGAGGCAGCCCAGTTAAAATAAAAATTGGTTCAGGTGAAAGTTTCAACGCTTTAATGAGCATTGAAACGTATAAAAATTGTTTACAAAAATTATATGACTGAGCCTTGTGGGCCTAAAAAAAATTGCCCGTTCGGCGTGATTACGTCAGGTTTCAGGAGGAGGAGCAGGAGGAGGAGGAGGAATATTATACACAGATTGATGAAGCTAAAAGGTCCACGTTTTTGATGGTGATAGAGAACAATGCTTCCATCCGCGGGTGCAGCCTACGTATTGTTTAGGTATCGCTACTGTCCGCTGGTGGAGAAGAGAAGTCTGGGGAAATCCAGGCTTTGTTCATCTTGATGAGTGTAAGCCTGTTGGCACTGTCGGTTGACAGGCGGGTACGCTTATCTGTGATGATTCCTCCAGTCGCACTAAACACCCTCTCTGACAAGACGCTAGCCGCAGGACAAGCAAGCACCTCCAGGGCATACAGTGCGAGTTCAGGCCACGTGTCCAGCTTCGACACCCAGTAGTTGTAGGGGGCAGAGGCGTCACGGAGGATGGTCGTGCGATCGGCTACGTACTCCCTCACCATCCTTTTACAGTGCTCCCGCCGACTCAGCCTTGACTGGGGAGCGGTGACACAGTCTTGCTGGGGAGCTAGAAAGCTGTGAAAGGCCTTAGAGAGTGTTCCCCTGCCTGTGCTGTACATGCTGCCTGATCTCCGCACCTCCCCTGCTACCTGGCCCTCGGAACTGCACCTTCTGCCACTAGCGCTGTCGGATGGGAATTTTACCATCAGCTTGTCCGCCAGGGTCCTGTGGTATAGCATCACTCTCGAACCCCTTTCCTCTTCGGGTATGAGAGTGGAAAGGTTCTCCTTATACCGTGGGTCGAGCAGTGTGTACACCCAGTAATCCGTAGAGGCCAGAATGCGTGTAACGCGAGGGTCACGAGAAAGGCATCCTAACATGAAGTCAGCCATGTGTGCCAGGGTACCTGTATGCAACACATGGCTGTCCTCACTAGGAAGATCACTTTCAGGATCCTCCTCCTCCTCAGGCCATACACGCTGAAAGGATGACAGGCAAGCAGCATGTGTACGCTCAGCAGTGGGCCAAGCTGTCTTCCCCCCCCCCCCCGCTCACCATCTGGGTAGACTCCTCAAAGTTTCCAAGGACCTGGCAGATGTCTGCCAACCAGGCCCACTCTTCTGTAAAGAATTGAGGAGGCTGACTCCCACTGCGCCGCCCATGTTGGAGTTGGTATTCCACTATAGCTCTACGCTGCTCATAGAGCCTGGCCAACATGTGGAGCGTAGAGTTCCACCGTGTGGGCACGTCGCACAGCAGTCGGTGCACTGGCAGATTAAACCGATGTTGCAGGGTGCGCAGGGTGGCAGCGTCCGTGTGGGACTTGCGGAAATGTGCGCAGAGGCGGCGCACCTTTCCAAGCAGGTCTGACAAGCGTGGGTAGCTTTTCAGAAAGCGCTGAACCACCAAATTAAAGACGTGGGCCAGGCATGGCACGTGCGTGAGGCTGCCGAGCTGCAGAGCTCACACACGACCATGCCCGGTTGGAGGCTCAGTGGTGCAAGCCAGCGGTGGGTCTGCTCTGTCAGACCCTGCAGCAGTTCGTGGGCCGTGTGCCTCTTCTCTCCTAAGCTGAGTAGTTTCAGCACGGCCTGCTGACGCTTGCCCACCGCTGTGCTGCCACGACGCGCGACACCGACTGCTGGCGACGTGCTACTGCTGACACATCTTGATTGCGAGACAGAGGTTGCGTAGGAGGAGGAGGAGGAGGAGGGTGGTTGAGTGGAGGAAGCATACACAGCCGCAGATACCACCACCCCTGAGCTAGGGCCTGCAATTCTGGGGGTGGGTAGGACGTGAGCGGTCCCAGGCTCTGACTCTGTCCCAGCCTCCACTAAATTCACCCAATGTGCCGTCAGGGAGATATAGTGGCCCTGCCCGCCTGTGCTTGTCCACGTGTCCATTGTTAAGTGGACCTTGCCAGTAACCGCGTTGGTGAGGGCGCGTACAATGTTGCGGGAGACGTGGTCGTGCAGGGCTGGGATGGCACATCGGCAAAAGTAGTGGCGACTGGGAACTGAGTAGCGCGGGGCCGCCGCCACCATCATACCTTTGAAAGCCTCCATTTCCACAACCCTATACGGCAGCATCTCCAGGCTGATAAATTTGGCTATGTGCACGTTTAACGCTTGAGCGCGCGGGTGCGTGGCGGCGTACTTGCGCTTGCGCTCCAACATTTGCGCTAGCGACGGCTGGACGGTGCGCTGAGAGACATTGGTGGATGGGGCCGAGCACAGCGGAGGTGAGGGTGTGGGTGCAGGCCAGGAGACGGTAGTGCCTGTGTCCTGAGAGGGGGGTTGGATCTCAGTGGCAGGTTGGGGCACAGGGGGAGAGGCAGCGGTGCAAACCGGAGGCGGTGAAGGCCTTCGTCCCACCTTGTGGGGTGCTTGGCCATCATATGTCTGCGCATGCTGGTGGTGGTGAGGCTGGTGGTGGTGGCTCCCCGGCTGATCTTGGCGCGACAAAGGTTGCACACCACTGTTCGTCGGTCATCTGCACTCTCAGTGAAAAACATGGGCATCGGTCACGACAAACTGCTCCGGTGGGAGAGGAACCATTGCTGGCCATTCTGGGCAGTGGCCCGAGAACAGTTTCTGGGAGTCTGCCTGCTCCTCAGAATGTGTCATTGTAATGGAGTGAGGAGGCTGGGAGGAAGGAGGAGCAGCAGCCAGAGGATTCAGAGTTGCAGCAGTGGACGGTGCAGAATTCTGGGTGGTCGATAGATTGCTGGATGCACTTTCTGCTATCCACGACAGGACCTGCTCACACTGCTCATTTTCTAATAAAGGTCTACCGCGTGGACCCATTAATTGTGAGAGGAATGTGCGGACGCCAGAAACGTGCCTCTCTCCTAATCCCGCAGCAATCGACTGCGATACACCTGGATCAGGAGCTCGGCCTGTGCCCACACCCTGACTTGGGCTTCCGCGTCCTCGCCCGCGTCTACGTCCTCTAGGCCTACCCCTACCCCTCAGCATGGTGTATTACCAGTAGTGCAGAAACAGAACGCTGTAATTAAATGTGCCGCTTATTGGCCTGTGGTTGGAGGCTGACTTCCCTTACGGAACGCACAGCAGAGCCAGGAAACAATTTTGCGCACGCCTGTAGTGAGACGTAGGTGCGTATGACTAAGCTAGTGGAATTCACAGCGCAGAAGCAGTCAAGTGGCCAAAGGCCAGTAGTAGGCCTTAAGTATTTTGCTTCTATTTTTTTAAAATGCTGAGCTGATACAGCAGACAGATACTGTAGGCAGCGTATAATATTATGTATACTATTTCCCTCTGGCGGGATGACGGCGATCATGTAACAGAGACAGCAGATCCAGGAAACAATTTTGCGCAAGCCTGCTGTAACGCTTAGCTGCGTATTAATTAGGACTACTACCCCCAGCAGATAGATACTATAGGCAGCGTATAATATTATGTATTCTCTTTCTCTCTGGCGGGATGACGGCGATCATGTAACAGAGACAGCAGATCCAGGAAACAATTTTGCGCAAGCCTGCTGTAATGCTTATCTGCGTATTAATTAGGACTACTACCCCCAGCAGATAGATACTGTAGGCAGCGTATAATATTATGTATACTCTTTCCCTCTGGCGGGATGACGGCGATCAATTTTTTGGAAAAAGCCCACTGCCTATATAGCCTGAATATCTCTTTCCCTGCCTCACCAGTACTGGCCCTATACTCTGTACAATGACTGCAGACTGCGGACGCAATGCTCTGCACGGCCGATATACAAAAAAAAAAAAGTGCAACATTGCTAAAAGCAGCCTCAACAGTACTGCACACGGTCAGATGTGGCCCTAAGAAGGACCGTTGGGGTTCTTGAAGCCTAAAATAACTCCTAACGCTCTCCCTATAGCAGCTCCGGCATCAGCAGCACTTTCCCTGAGCTATGTCAGAATGCATCTGTGGCGAGCCGCGGGAGGGGCCGATTTATATACTCGGGTGACACCTGATCTCGCCAGCCACTCACTGCAGGGGGGTGGTATAGGGCTTGAACGTCGCAGGGGGAAGTTGTAATGCCTTCCCTGTCTTTCTATTGGCCAGAAAAGTGCGCTAACGTCTCAGAGATGAAAGTGAAAGTAACTCGAACATCGCGTGGTACTCGTCTCGAGTAACGAGCATCTCGAACACGCTAATACTCGAACGAGTATCGAGCTCGGACGAGTACGTTCGCTCATCTCTAGCAAACATCCTTCTTCTCTGCTACAGCTGTTACAGCTGTGGCAGAGAAGAATGATTTGTCTAGTATATGTTCTCAATGGGGTCGGCGCTGCTGCCGCCGGCCCCACTGAGCGCATATAAAGAAGAGAACAGGAATCGCACATCGCATGCGCAGATCGCACGGAAAATCGCCCGTGTGACCGAGGCCTAAGGGCTTATTTACATGAGCGTATATTAGCCGACATTTTCACAGCCGGCCGATATATGCTTCAAACGGAGCCGTTTTCCCCTTCCCTCCCGCTCACTGGCTCTCTCTCTCTCTCTTCCTCCACACCAGCATTGGCAATGGGAGCAGTAGGATGAGGGTAGAGCTAAGCTCCGCTCTGTCCTGTCCACTATTATTGCAAAGAATCGGAGGGGAAGAGAGAGGCAGAAAGTGGGGGAACTGCTCAGATGAAAGCGTATATCGGCCAGCTGTGAAAACGCCGGCCGATATGCACTCGTGTAAATAAGCCCTATATAATATTAATTGATTCTGCAGGCCAGTACGATTTCACCAATACCAAGTTAATATAGGGGTTTTTTTTGCAACCTTTTCATATTTTAAAAATATATATTTTTTGCTTATCGCTGCACTTAAAGACTCCTAACGTTTTTCCTTTTTTGTCAATGATGCTGTAAGAGGTTTTTTTTTGTGGGATGAGTTGTAGTTTTTAATGGTTCCATGCGTTGAACCATGCGACATTTTGATCAATTTCCATTCTGTTTTTTGCAAGGCAATATTCGTTTTTTTCGCCATGGTTTTTGTATTTTTTTTTTCATGTTGTGCACTGTGCGGGTTAAATAATATACTAGTTTTTTCTTCTGGGTCATTATGAATGCAGCAATACCACATATGTAATTTTATTTTATTTTTTACATAGTAAAGGGGAAATTTTGCGGTTTTCTGGCATATAAGACAACTTTTTAACCCAGGTAAATATTCTCTAAAGTCAGGGGTCACCTCCCACGGCATTGCTGCAGGCTGTCGCTCCCTCCTCCATCCCGACAGAACATTGCTTTCTGGATGCGGGGCTTGAATGCCCTGCCTCCAGAAAGCTAATGCTCTGATTGGCTAACTCAGCGCGGCATCAGCCAATGGGTTAATCAATCACAGCCATTCAATAACATCATAATGTCATTTTTATTAATAATTATTTTTTTAAAAAGTACTAAATGTAAAAAAAACAAAAAACGTTTGCCATATTTATAAAAGAATCTAAATGAAATGAAAATACATATTTGCTATCACCGTGTCCGTAAAAGTCCGATCTATCAAAGTAATGCATTATTTCCCTGCACAGTGAACATCGTCTGAAAAAAAAACTACAGAAATGCGCTTTTTTTTGATCACCTTGTCTCCAAGAAAAAATGTTATAAAAAATGAACAAAATGTAGTATGTATTTAAATGGAACCAACGGAAACTACAAGACATATCGCAAAAAATGAGCCCTCACACAATTTTGTTGACAGAAAAATAAAAACGTTATTGTGCGCAGATGTTTGAGACAGAAAATTATTATTTTTTTAATTAAATATCTTTAACCCCTTCCCGCTCCAGGACGTACCGTTATGTCCTGGGAGCCTGGTACTTCCCGCAACAGGACGTACCAGTACATCCTGGGGATAGCGCGGGATCACATAAGATCCCGTGCTATCCCGCAGCGGGAGCCGGCTGTCACTCACAGCCGGCGTCCCGCTGCAACAGCGGGGGGGCATCAGAGATGCGCCGCCCCGCTGTTAACCCCTTCCCTGCCGCGATCTAAGTAGATCGCGGCAGGGAAAGAGTTCACAGAGGGATCGCGATCTTTCTGTGTCTCCGGCCGGCTTTCGCGATGTCATCGCGAGAGCCCAGCCTGTCGCCATGGCAACAGGACGCCAGACACTGGCGTCCTGTATTGCCTGTGCCTATAATCGCTGTATAGGCGATAAGGCATGGGAGAGCAGTAGCTCTGCCATGTCTTATCACAGCGATCATAGGCATACTGCTGCAAGTCCCTCAGAGGGACTCAAATAGTGTATAAAAAAAGAAAAAAAAATGTAAAAAAAAGAAAAATGTAAAAAAAAAATGTAAAAAAAACCCTTTTTTATGCTTTTTCTAATATTAGCATAAACAAAGGGGAAAAAAATGAAAACCCCACATATTTGGTATTGACGCGTCCGTAATGACGTGTACAAAAAGTTGAACACACGTTTCGTTTTGTACGACAAAAAGCGTAAAAAAAAAAGCTAAAAAACAGAGGCAAAATGCTAATTTTTAGCATTTTGACTCCCAAAAAGTGCAATAAAAGTGATCGAAAAAGCCGTACATTCACCAAAATGGTACCAATAAAAACTACAGCTTGCCTTGCAAAAAATAAGCCCTCATAGAGCTCCGTACATAAAAAAAAAAAAAAGTTACAGGACTTTGAATGCAGCTATAGAGAAAAAAAAAAGATTTCCAAAAAAAGGGGGTTTTATTGCAAAAAAGTGTAAAAACCTAAAAAAATATAACAATTTTGGTATCGTTGTAACCGTACCGACCCGCAGAAAAAATTTTGTGTGTCATTTATGCTGCATGATTAACGCTGTAAAAAAAAGAAAAAGAAATCTATGGCAGAATTGATGCGGTTTATCTCCATGTTATCATAAAAAAAATTTGTTTAAATTTTACGATATTGTCTACGTACCCAAAAGTGGATCCGATAAAAACTACAGCTCGCCACGCAAAAAACAAGCCCTTATACGGCCGCGTCCACGGAAAAATAAAAAAGTTATGGCTTTTGAAAAATGGAGATGGAAAAATACGAAAAAATCACTTGGTCCTCAACGCCAAAATAGGCCATGTCATTAAGCGGTTAAAAAAATACAAGTAGTAAAGCAAAAACAAAACTATACAAGTCTGGTAGCATAGTAATCATACTGACCCATAGAATAAAGTTATAATGTCATTTTTGTTGCAGTTTGTGCGCTGTAGAAACAAGACGCACTGAAAGATGGTGGAATGTCATTTTCTTTTTCCTTTCTCTCCACTTATAATTTTTTTAAAAGTTTTATAAGTGCATTATATGGTACAATAAATAGCACCATTGAAAATACAACTTGTCCCGCAAAAAACAAGCCCTCATACCGCTAGATCGATGGATAAATAAAGGAGGTTCGATTTTTCAAAATGGGGGAGGAAAAAACGAAAATAGTAAGAAAACAAAAAAGCTCTGTCACTAAGGGGTTAAATCAGTCTTATGATATGCTTCAGGTAACCAAATTGTTTTAAACAAGAAAATATAATCTCAGAGCAGCCAATGGATAACACATCAGATAGTGTGTAAGACCATGTGGCATCTATCTTTGTTTTGGCAGGAAAAGGTTTATATAGTATTCAAACAAAGGAAGGTGGGACATTCATATACCTTATAACATCTTGTGTGCTGATAGGTCATTCTCATGGGAGTGTTTATGATTTAACACTTTAGCCAGCAGATGGCACCATTGTATAATGGCAGAAAGAGAAAGCCCCCTAGGAAACCCTGAATCCAAAATAATGCCTGCGTCCATTGGTCTGTGGAAAAGGATTTCTAAAGGTCTTTTTCCCATTTAGAAATGAAAGTAAATATGTATGAGGTGGAAAAAGAGTACAATTCTGCATAAACTTTGCAAATACCTTTACCTTGTGTCCCATTGCTATATAGGTGTAGTGTTGGGGGGAGAAAACAATGCTAAGAAGTGTCCTAATTGTAGATATTTTTAGATTTCTTTATGTGGAAGAGGGAACATTTCGTGAAGTTGGGTGACTGATTTTAATATTGGATTCTCACTTAGGTCTTCTATTTTAAGAATGCCTCCAGTGCTCCATGTGAGATCTATATTTGGGATAAGAATTTGGATCACTTCTAGTGGGAGCTTTAGAATATGCAGATGGAGAAGGTTAGGACGTGAAAATGTGTAGGGTAGCTTCTATTGTGGGAAAGGAAGAGGCAGAGAATTTCTAGAGTCTAGAAACCCACAGCAGCTGAGAGAGTCTAGGGTATTTGCACATATGGGATTCAATATTCACCCAATGTTTGGAGTAGTCATCTGACCACCAACTTCTCAATTGATCTAACAATAGTAATAGTTTTTTTTATACTGGAGAAACCCAGCCCTCCTTAAGAAGGTTTAGCATATAAAGTTTTTGCGGATACTCTTGCTTTTTGATTGTGCCAAATAAAGGGTGTGAATAAATTTTGTATTTTCTTTGGGGTAGATTTTGGTATGACTATTGGGATATGGCAAAAAATATCTAAAATTTTTGGAAGTAACATAATTTTGGTAACAGTGATGCGACCTATCCAGGAATTCATCATGTTAGAATAATTTGGAATATCTTTCTCTAGCAGAGATAATAAAGTTTTCAAGTTAACCAAGCCCAAATTGTGTATGGGAAATGTTAATGTGATGCCCAAATAAGGTGTTTGTCCATCTGACCACTTGAATGGGTCTACATTTTGTAAACGTGCTTTAATGATCTCAAGGTCTCCCACATTAAAAATCAAAGATTTGGATGCATTAACTTGATACAAACTAACCATTACAAATTTTGTGATGATGTCCGAGACTGCAACAAGAGAGGCGTCTGGAAAGTCCAAACTCAAAATAACATTGTGCTCAAATAGGCCATTGCGGTGTTCTGTGTTTACTATATTAATACCTGATATATCTGGAGATGAGCAAATTAGTTGACCAAAGGGCTCCATTATTAAAGTAAATATTATTGGAGATAGAGGGCAGCCTGGACGAGTTCCATTGCTAATACTACATAAAGTAGTAAGGGAGCCTGTATTGTGCACAGGGGGTGGAAATATAAGGTAGGTATAGCATAAAGTATGGGTCCCTCAAAACCAAATTTTGAAAGAACTCCTCCAAGATAAGCCTAATGACCTCTGTCGAAGGCCTTCTCCACATCCCTGGCTAGGAGCAGAGAAGTGGTTCCCCATCTAGACACAATGGAGACTATATCAATATATTGTCTTGTGCCATCTATTGTTTGACTTCCTCGAATAAATCCCGTTTGATCTTTGTTGATCAGATTGGGTAAAAATTTGGATAATCTTTTGACCAGAATTTTTGTATACAATTTTATGTCCAGGTTAAGAAGAGATATAGCCCTGAAATTAGGAGGGCTATGAGGTGATTTGGTTTTGTTTAGGTTTAGGTAAAGTAATAATGAGAGCTTTCAGAATTTCTGGTAAAGCAAATACCCTGGCAGCTATTTTGTTGAACACTTTAGTCAAATAAGAATGCTCCATTGCTATAATGCATTAATACTCAGTGACTATGCATGTATCATACAGATTCTCTGCATGTATACATGATTCTATTGACTTTAATGCGCTACTTCAATGTAGAAATGTGCACCAAAATGGGACATGCTGCTGAATTTTTCACACATGTAGAACTTGCAGGTCTGCATGGCCCAATATAATGGGGTTTTAGAACTTCATATGCAAATAAGGAAGATGGAACTATACGGTACCCCTGCAGCACCACCTATTGGATAGCAGCATTCCTTCAAATCAATGTCAGAGCCTTTATACAGGTCTTTATAACAATTATTAGGAATAGGAAAACCATACACAGACAGCTGTTTTGGGGTGTTTTCCCCTCATCAGTGTGCAGCAGGTTTCTGGCTTAGATGGTGAGAGGCCTGCGATGTGGGTCAAGAGGGGTGCTGTGTCTCCTTAAGGAGAGCACCCAAAAAGCATGTGGAGACACCTAGGGGGTGAGTGGGTTAGAGAGGGAGGGGGGGCAGGGCATCATCTCTCCCCAAGAAGGGCACCCAGAAGGGATGTAAAAACACCTAAGAGGTGAGTTGCAAAAATTACCCAGAGGTGCGTGCATGGCCTTAAAAGTCTCCTCATTCACCTCTTAGGTGTTTTTACAACCCTTCTGTGCGCTCTCCTTGGGGAGAGGCAACCCCCCTCCCCACCCCCTCCCCACTTACCTCCTAGGTGTTTCCACCAACTTTTTGTGTGCTCTCCTTAAGGGGACACAATACCCCTCCTGACCCAGAACTGCATATTACGCACATAAAAAGTATACAGTAATATGTAGCACAAATACATTTGTATGAGTCCTAACACTTTTGCACAATTCTAAGTTAATTATTGTCAAAACCCAGCATTTCTCTCTTTAGTATTTAGAAAGCCAGGCAAAAAAATTGCAAATTTCTTATTGCTGTGTTTGTTATGACCCAAATAAAAAGTTAGTACCCTATTTACATCGTGAAAAAAATATTTAAAAAGTGCTAAAATAGCTAACTTTCTCTGTCGCACTTTACAAAAAACAGAAGAGAAAGCAATCAAAAAGTCATGTGGATCATCAAATGGTACCATTAACTAGTACAACGCATTCCGCTAAATGTAATCCCTCACGCAGCACTGCGAACGGAAAAAAGCAACAATGCAAAATAAACTGGGAAAAGTTAGCAGACATAAACACTAGAGATGAGCGAACGTACTCGTCCGAGCTTGATGCTCGTTCAAGTATTAGGGTGTTCGAGATGCTCGTTACTCGAGACGAGTACCACGCGATGTTCGAGTTACTTTCACTTTCATCTCTGAGACATTAGCGCGCTTTTCTGGCCAATAGAAAGACAGGGAAGGCATTACAACTTCCCCCTGCGACGTTGAAGCCCTATACCACCCCCCTGCAGTGAGTGGCTGGCGAGATCAGATGTCACCAGAGTATATAAATCGGCCCCTCCCGCGGCTCGCCACAGATGCATTCTGACATAGAGGAGGGAAAGTGCTGCTGATGCTGCTGCTGCTATAGGGAGAGCGTTAGGAGTTATTTTAGGCTTGAAGAACCCCAACGGTCCATCTTAGGGCCACATCTGACCGTGTGCAGAACTGTTAAGGCTGCTGTGAGCAGTGTTGCACATTTTTTTTTTTTTTTGTATATCGGGCGTGCAGAGCATTGCGTCCTCAGTCTGCAGTCCTTGTACATAGTATAGGGCCAGTACTGGTGAGGCAGGGAAAGCGATATACTGTCTATATAGGCAGTGGGATTTTTCAAACAAATTTGGGAAAAATACTATCTTTGGGCAGCCTGTGATCGTCTTGAGTGTACTGCGTCTCTGCTGGGGGTAGTAGTCCTAATTATTATGCAGCTAAGTGTTACAGCAGGCTTGCGCAAAATTCTTTCCTGGCTCTGCGTTGCCCGTTACATCACCGCCGTATTCCCGTCCAGAGGGAAACAGTATACATATATACACTGCCTACAGTATCTGTCTGCTGTCTCAGCTCAGCCTTTAAAAAAATAGAAGCAAAATACTTAAGGCCTACTAGTGGCCTTTGGACACTTGACTGCTTCTGTGGATTCCACTAGCTCAGTCATACACACCTACGTCTCACTACAGGCTTGCGCAAAATTCTTTCCTGGCTCTGCTGTGCGTTCCGTAAGCGAAGTCAGCCTCCAACCACAGGCCAATAAGCGGCACATTTAATTACAGCGTTCTGTTTCTGCACTACTGGTAATACACCATGCTGAGGGGTAGGGGTAGGCCTAGAGGACGTGAACGCGGGCGAGGACGCGGAGGCCCAAGTCAGGGTGTGGGCGCAGGCCGAGCTCCTGGTCCAGGTGTATCGCAGCCGACTGCTGCGGGATTAGGAGAGAGGCACGTTTCTGGCGTCCCCTGATTAATCTCACAATTAATGGGTCCACGAGGTAGACCTTTATTAGAAAATGAGCAGTGTGAGCAGGTCCTGTCGTGGATGGCAGAAAGTGCATCCAGCAATCTATCGCCCATCCAGAGTTCTACGCTGTCCACTGCTGCAACTCTGAATCCTCTGGCTGCTGCTCCTCCTTCCTCCCAGCCTCCTCACTCCATTACAATGACACATTCTGAGGAGCAGGCAGACTCCCAGGAACTGTTCTCGGGCCCCTGCCCAGAATGGGCAGCAATGGTTCCTCTCCCACCGGAGGAGTTTATCGTGACCGATGCCCAGCCTTGGAAAGTTCCCGGGGTCCGGGGGATGAGGCTGGGGACTTCCGGCAACGGTCTCAAGAGCTTTCAGTGGGTGAGGAGGACGACGACGATGAGACACAGTTGTCTATCACTCAGGTAGTAGTAATTGCAGTAAGTCTGAGGGAGGAGCGCACAGAGGTTTCGGAGGAAGAGCAGCTAGACGATGAGATGACTGACCCCACCTGGTTTGCTAAGCCTACTGAGGACAGGTCTTCAGAGAGGGAGGCAAGTGCAGCAGCAGGGCAGGTTGGAAGAGGCAATGGGGTGGCCAGGGGTAGAGGCAGGGCCAGACCGAATAATCCACCAACTGCTTCCCAAAGCGCCCCCTCGCGCCATGCCACCCTGCAGAGGCCGAGGTCTGCAGTTTTTCACTGAGAGTGCAGACGACCGACGTCAGAGCCTGGGACCGCTCACGTCCTACCCACCCCCAGAATTGCGGGCCCCAGCTCGGTGCTGGTATCTGCGGCGGTGTATGCTTCCTCCACTAAACCACCCTCCTCCTCCTCCTCCTACGCAACCTTTGTCTCGCAATCAAGATGTGTCAGCAGCAGCACGTCCCCAGCAGTCGGTGTCGCGCGGCGTGGCAGCACAGCGGTGGCCAAGCGTCAGCAGGCCGTGCTGAAGCTACTCAGCTTAGGAGAGAAGAGGCACACGGCCCACGAACTGCTGCAGGGTCTGACAGAGCAGACCGACCGCTGGCTTTCGCCGCTGAGCCTCCAACCGGGCATGGTCGTGTGTGACAACGGCCGTAGCCTGGTGGCGGCTCTGCAGCTCGGCAGCCTCACGCACGTGCCATGCCTGGCTCATGTCTTTAATTTGGTGGTTCAGCGCTTTCTGAAAAGCTACCCACACTTGTCATACCTGCTCGGCAAGGTGCGCCGGATCAGCGCACATTTCCGCAACTCCACGACGGACGCTGCCACCCTGCGGACCCTGCAACATCGGTTTAATCTGCCAGTGCACCGACTGCTGTGCGACGTGCCCACACGGTGGAACTCTACGCTCCACATGTTGGCCAGACTCTATGAGCAGCGTAGAGCTATAGTGGAATACCAACTCCAACATGGGCGGCGTAGTGGGAGTCAGCCTCCTCAATTCTTTACAGAAGAGTGGGCCTGGTTGGCAGACATCTGCCAGGTCCTTGGAAACTTTGAGGAGTCTACCCAGATGGTGAGCGGCAATGCTGCAATCATTAGCGTCACCATTCCTCTGCTATGCCTCTTGAGAATTTCCCTGCAAAGCATAAAGGCAGATGCTTTGCGCTCGGAAATGGAGGCAGGGGAAGACAGTATGTCGCTGGATAGTCAGAGCACCCTCATGTCTATATCTCAGCGCATTGAGGAGGGGGAGGAGCATGAGGAGGAGGAGGAAGAGACAGCTTGGCCCACTGCTGAGGGTACCCATGCTACTTGCCTGTCATCCTTTCAGCGTGTATGGCCTGAGGAGGGGGAGGAGGATCCTGAAAGTGATCTTCCGAGTGAGGACAGCCATGTGTTGCGTACAGGTACCCTGGCACACATGGCTGACTTCATGTTAGGATGCCTTTCTCGTGATCCTTGCATTACACGCATTCTGGCCACTACGGATTACTGGGTGTACACACTGCTCGACCCACGGTATAAGGAGAACCTTTCCACTCTCATACCCGAAGAGGAAAGGGGTTCGAGAGTGATGCTATACCACAGGACCCTGGCGCACAAACTGATGGTAAAATTCCCACCCGACAGTGCTAGTGGCAGAAGGCGCAGTTCCGAGGGCCAGGTAGTAGGGGAGGCACGGAGATCAGGCAGCATGTACAGCACAGGCAGGGGGACACTGTCCAAGGCCTTTGACAGCTTTATGGCTCCCCAGCAAGACTGTGTCACCGCTCCCCAGTCAAGGCTGAGTTTGCGGGAGCACTGTAAAAGGATAGTGAGGGAGTACGTAGCCGATCGCACGACCGTCCTCCGTGACGACTCTGCCCCCTACAACTACTGGGTGTCGAAGCTGGACACGTGGCCTGAACTCGCGCTGTATGCCCTGGAGATGCTTGCTTGTCCTGCGGCCAGCATCTTGTCAGAGAGGGTGTTTAGTGCGGCTGGGGGAATCATCACCGATAAGCGTACCCGCCTGTCAACCGACAGTGCCGACAGGCTTACACTCATCAAGATGAACAAAGCCTGGATTTCCCCAGAGTTCTCTTCTCCACCAGCGGACAGCAGCGATACACAAACAATACATAGGCTGCACCCGCGGATGGAAGCATCGTTCTCTATCACCATCAAAAACGGGGACCTTTTAGCTTCATCAATCTGTGTATTATATTCATCATCCTCCTCCTGCTCCTCCTCCTGAAACCTCACGTAATCACGCCGAACGGGCAATTTTTCTTAGGCCCACAAGGCTCAGTCATATAACTTTTGTAAACAATGTCTATACGTTTCAATTCTCAATTCAATAAAGCGTTGAAACTTGCAATTTTTATTTGAACTGGGCTGCCTACAGGCCTAGTTACAAATTAAGCCACATTAACCAAAGCGATTAATGGGATTCACCCGCCCTCTTGGTTGGGCATAGGCAATTTTTCTGAAGTACATTTGTACTGTTGGTACACCAATTTTTTGGGCCCTCGCCTACAGTGTAATCCTACTAATTTTTAGCCCACCCGCATTAAAGCTGACGTTACCTCAGCTGTGCTGGGCACTGCAATGGGATATATTTATGTACTGCCAGTGGGTTCCAGGGAGCAACCCATGCTGTGGGTCCACAGGGACTTCCCATTAGGGATTTGTACCTGCCAGTGTCTATGTATTAAAAACCCCGGTCAGACTGGGGCATGCAGTGTTGGCTGAAGCCCACCTGCATTAAACCTGCCGTTACCTCAGCTGTGATGGGCAATGCAATGGGATATATTTATGTACCGCCGGTGGCTTTCTGGGACCCACCCATGCTGTCGGTCCACACGGAGTTGTAACTCCATGTGTCCACTTCTAAAGACCCCCAGTCTGACTGGGGCATGCAGTGTGGGCCGAAGCCCACCTGCATTAAACCTGATGTTACCTCAGCTGTGATGGGCAATGCAATGGGATTTATTTATGTACCGCCGGTGGGTTCCAGGGAGCCACCCATGCTGTGTGTCCACAGGGACTTCACATTAGGGATTTGTACCTGCCAGTGTCTATGTATTAAAAACCCCGGTCAGACTGGGGCATGCAGTGTGGGCCGAAGCCCACCTGCATTAAACCTGCCGTTGCCTCAGCTGTGATGGGCACTGCAATGGGATACATTTATGTACAGCCGGTGGGTTCCAGGGAGCCACCCATGCTGTGTGTCCACAGGGACTTCACATTAGGGATTTGTACCTGCCAGTGTCTATGTATTAAAAACCCCGGTCAGACTGGGGCATGCAGATACCTTGACAGAATGAATAGTGCGTGGCACATGGGTTCCCCATTGCTATGCCCACGTGTGCAGCTCCTGATGGCGGTGGCACAGGATTGGATTTCTCATTGCTTCTGTACAGCATTATGGGCTATCGCCCTGCCCCTTTTAAAGAGAGTCGCTGCGTGGCCGTGCCAACCCTCTGCAGTGTGTGCTTGCGGTTCCTCCTCATGGCAGACGCACTTATAAATAGACATGAGGGTGGTGTGGCTATGAGGCCAGCGTGTGGCATGAGGGCAGCTGAAGGCTGCACAGGGACACTTTGGTGTGCGCTGTGGACACTGGGTCGTGTGGGGGGGTTGGGTAGCATGTAACCCAGGAGAAGTGGCAGTGGAGTGTCATGCAGGCACTGATTGTGCTTTGTTGGAGGTAGTGTGGTGCTTAGCTAAGGTATGTCTTGCTAATGAGGGTTTTTCAGAAGTAAAAATTGTTGGGAGGGGGGGGGGCACTCTTGCCGCTATTGTGGCTTAATAGTGGGACCTGGGAACTTGAGATGCAGCCCAACATGTAGCCCCTCGCGTGCCCTATCCGTTTCTGTGTCGTTCCCATCACTTTTGTGAATTTCCCAGATTTTCACAAATGAAAATCTTAGCGAGCATCGGCGATATAAAAAATGCTCGAGCATCGCGAAAAGTTCGTCTCGAGTAACAAGCACCCGAGCATTTTGGTGCTCGCTCATCTCTAATAAACACTATATAAATTCAGTATCCACGTAATCATAATAAATCACATAATCAAGCTAAATTTTATTTTTGGAGCACAGTGAACTCCCTAACATGCCAGATTATTACAGATTTAGATCATCTTGCCTCTCCTATAAAGTGATGAAAATGTTATATTTTCCCAAATATAGGCTAAATGAAGACTAAGGGTACATTCACACGAGCATGTGCGTGTGCTGTACATAGGTGCTCACAAAACCGCGTATGTACACAAACACGCATGAATGCAGGTCCATGCAGCATTGCTTTCAATGGGGCCACGGCTGCGGCCAGCTGCCCCATTGAACACAATAGGATGTCGGCAACCCCTGCAATGATTTTCAGGGAAGGACTTAAAATATAAAAATGCTAAAGTGAGCTAAGAAAGTCCAAAAATGTGTGCAATATGTAGCCCGAATTAAAGGGCTTGCACCAAGATGCATAGCCCCATTAAGAATAGGAGTCTCCGAATGATCCGCTCTTGGCATCCCTAGAAAATAGCTGATATTGAAATGTATTGTCAGAAGAAGGACATCAAAAGGTCCACCAGGATGGGAGACATTCTTACTGAGCAACTCTTTATATTGAGACACAGAGGGGAGCCCTGAGCTAAAATTCCATGCTGTTATGTTTATATGCCTAATAGAGCATAGGAAGAGGGGACACCATCTTGGTGCAACGTTTTCCAGAACAGACAGTATACACACCTACCATACATTACCTTTAAAGGAATTCAAAAATGAAATAAAACTTATTTTTTTGTCCTGTTCACAATTATTGTTCCTCATATTGTCCAGAAAATATTCCTGCATACAAGTACATATGTCAGTAAATTTCACTTCACGTTACAGATCTCATCTGAGAGTACTACAAATCCATTGACTACATAGAGATCTATTGGCCAAACTTGCAGTAAGCCGAAAGAGTGTCCTCTATATGTGATACCTTTAATTTGGATTGAAAAGTGTATATATGTAATATTGTCTACAACAGGTCTCTTCTGGACAGGTGGGGGAAGATCCTGAGCTATAAATCCAAGACAGGCTTTTATATTATCCCCCGTCCATCACCTGCCTGGGAGAGATCCCTTACTGAGTAGGACGTAAGAAGCAGGAGGGACTTATGATAGACGGCAGTGGGAAGAAAATAGAGTACACATAACACAAGAAAAAGGATGTTGATGGATTGCAAAACAGAAGTCTAGTTTTTTCTTGCTCGGATCATTCTCCCACATTCATACACATGATATGATGGTATTCTAACACACAATACATAATAAGCTTATACATACACCGTACAGTTATCAGTACATCATACCTCTAACCTGGATCACAGTGGAGATGTTTCTGCATGGTAACTGAATCTTGTGCCTGTATTTATAGGGGAGAATTAAATGGCTTTTCAAGGGCCACAAGCCAATAATGCCGGCGGTTATGGCATTGTGCAATACAAACAATTGGATTCAACCGAGAACTCAAGGTTCCAATTGTTGATTGTCTTTATACTAAATATTTGCTGCATACAAATATTTGCTGCATCCAGTAAAAGAACGGAGTGCACATTCATCTAGTTTCACACCACTGTTGGGCACTACATTCAGTGTATAAGTCAAGAAATGTTCCTGACATACACCGCTGCCAGGAATAATAGGTGTTGGGGACCCCACATGCAGGTGGCTCAATCAGTGATACTTTTACTTTAATGGGAAAGAGCAGGACATTCGGTTGAAGTCTTCACACAATTCCAGAACACTAAGACACAGTTTTGAACCCTCTTCCTGGACTGCTCCTGGGACAAGCATCATCTCTACATTAATGTGTCCAGCATAACCGGGGTCCTCCCACCACTGCTCTCCGGGTATGCAGCACTGGATAGCAGCAGTTGGGCTATTCTGCGCTGTGCTGACATTACTCTTTGACAATACTGTCTGGGTTCGCCGACCTTTGAAGAAACAAGTCTCAGTACATTTATAAGCCATTTGCGAATGATCAAGCTTCTCATATCTGTCACTAAGTTACATTTCAAGCCACCTTGGTAAGGGAGATATGGTAACAATCCAGGTCAGAGTAGTAAGAATATCCGCCCACCCAACCCCATATACATATATACACCCAGTACAAGTGTCCATCCCCCTTATAGATGTAAAAGCCCTGTACCATCCTCACCTGATATCACTGCCACCACTATTAATCAATATCCCCATAGAGGTGTCTTCTGCCCCTTCACCTGCTGGGCCTTATAAGAGCACCTGCAGCCAGGGGATGGCGTCAGCCAATCACAAGTAAAATCTGCACTTCTATGCAGAAAATAGAACCCTTTGACAGCAATGGGTTCATTCTCATTTCCCTGCTGCATTTTGTATGCATATGCGCATTAAAGGGCCCCATAGAAGTCTATGGGGGTGCACAAATGTAATATGTGAAGGGATGCGCAGAAACGAGTGAAAAAGAATACATTTGTACCTTATTAGGCTAAATATCCTTTTAAATCAGGGCGGGGGAGAATTGCATGCGCATATGAACAGGCTCTTAGTGCGCAAAAAAAGTACAGTACAATGTGTTGATAAGCTTACGAAAAAGCTTTGCACATAGCGCAAATACGTTGTGCTGGGGCCCGCACAATTGTGCATATGCCTCTGTGAATTCTCCTTTAAAGTATAAATATAATATAAATATAATAATATTCTTTTATACCCAATTGATTAATTTTTAAGGCTGGAGATCGACATGAGTATCCTGAGAAAAGAAGCCACTTTGCCCAGTAGTTTTTTAATTTTCCCAAATCTGTTTGCAAGCCGTTGTTCAATTACACAGTTATGTTGGACTCCTAGAAAGATCTCAGTCAATGTTGGGACCTCAGGGGGTTTTCCATTTTTTTAGCTATGGAAGATCTAGTCGTTGTCAGCACATGTGATATAATAGACAAGGGGGGTTTGCAATTTTCTATACCCAATGACAAAAAGGCCACACCTGGGTTCCAATTAAAATAGTAGTGGGTTGGTAGGTCCCCTTAAAACATAACCTTTATTGTCAAAAATATTAAAATATGCTATATAAGGACCAACATGAATAGACAAAAAACAAAAGATATTTTTTTTTTTTTAGAAATGATGGACGGTCACACAAAAAGGGGATCAAATACGGAATGCCTAAGGGATGGTATAGGACTTTAACCGTCTGGGGTGACCAGTTCCAAAAAGAGTGGTAAAAGATGCAACAGATAAATACTGTGCGGAGTTGATCACCCTAATAAATACCACTCTGGTTATGACACTGCCGTGGTACCAAGTATGACACCCACTGAGTGTGTGCTACAATGAAGCAATTAAATCTATTTGGTTCTATTTCAGAATATGTTCTCGTATCCTGTTCTCTCGTGTTCTGTACGTTCTACGCGTTTGGTCGACATGCGACTCATCAGGAACCATCAAAAATTGTGTATACAGAACTGATTATAATGGACTAATGACGACATTCAGAAAGAATGAACACCAAATTTTTCCCTAGAGTGAGAAAGAGAGACGCTAAAAGACTGGAATAGGCAGTTTGACAAACTACCGCCAATGTTATAGATAAATCCAGAGAGAGCATCTCACAGCTTATGATAGATTTTTTAGACCTAGAATCCTAGACCCATAGGTGAAAATAATAAACAGAGGACACAGCAGAGTCTCCAGCCCAGACGGTGACTTGGGTTCCAATTAAGGTTAGAGTGCAGTATTGAAACCAGTGCTATGTGTACTTGATCCCATAGTGGTTTAGGAAGTTCACATGACCACCATATATGTAACAGTGAACCAATTTGTTTCTGACATCTCCAGCAAATATTGAAATGCTGGGGTGAAAATTTGGCCGGACTATAGGGGAGTCAAGTACGATCTGTTCAGCAGCTTTCTGTTGGTTTCAAGATGGTTTATACAGTGGGAAGTTTTGAGGTTGAGTTGAAATGCCATTGCCCACTGGTCTGCACTGAAAGATTCATGGAGGTCTTTTTCCCAATTCATTTGGAAATGGAGAGAAGATGAGGAGGTTTATGATGATATTGCTGTAGAGGCCTTGGAAATACCTTTAGCCTGATTTCCGTGGTTATATAAAAAGATTTCATAATTTGTGAGCAAGGCTGTAGTTGAGGAAACTAATGATGAGAGAAAATGCCGTACCTGTAAGTATCTAAAAAATTCTTTGTGTGGTAATTGGTGAGACTCATGTAGTCGTGTGAAGGATTTCATGATTGATCCTTCATATAAATCCTTAACCTTAGTGATACCTTTGGCTTGCCATACATCTAGATGTATATCTGGTATTAACAGTTGGATCACCTCTATGGGTATTTTGAATTTTCGAAGGGGGAGAAAGCCAGTAAGGTAGTAGGATACTTTTTCCAGATATATGGTGGATATTGTGGGGGAGATAGATGTGTGGAATTTCTTTGTTAATCTGGAAACCCATAACAAGTTTGAGAATTTCGAATATCCAGTGATATGGGATTCGATCTGAATCCAGTGTTTGGATGAGTCATCTATCCACCAGTTTTTTAGTTGATTGAGCAATGTTGCATTATAATAAAGTACTTTCAATCAGACATTAACCACTTTTCCACCTCAATACAATATAATAGACTTTAGAAATATTCTATACATGTGTGAGAGCAGTAAACATGTATCCATTTGTATCTTATATGCTTATATAGAAAATGTACTTTAAAATGCGCCTCACCAGCAGTTTAAAAATGCTTTTATAGCTAAATGAGAGGTGGACTTACCCGGTGCCAGAAGGGTTAATCTGATGGTAAAGGAATCAACCCCTCTGCACCTGTTGTCCACGTTAGCCTTCAGCAGGTTTCTTGCTTCTCCATGTTTCCTTTTGGAGCGGCGTCCGGGGATATCCTTTCACCGTGTTTGTAAGCACGGTCTGGCTGGATAACGGAGTATAGAAATAAAAATAAAAACTATCCCGCGCCTTGGCAGAAAACCAATCTTTTTTTATTCTTGTTAAAACAACGCGTTTCGACACAATTTGTGTAGGTATGAACTTGAAAAAGACACAAATTGTGTCGAAACGCGTTGTTTTAACAAGAATAAAAAAAGATTGGTTTTCTGCCAAGGCGCGGGATAGTTTTTTTTTTTTTTTTCTATACTCCGTTATATGCTTATATGTTATATCATATTCTTATAATTTTCCATGACTGGAGCTTTGCAGAGATGCTATACAGCCATAGTTATCAAGCAACTTGAGACAAGAAATCTAGCCTGGCGACCTTGGCTTTATCAGCCCCAGTTCTTCAAGACAAAGCCATACCTTATTTGTACAGAATTTTTTAACCATATGATAATGCTTAATACGCATGGTAAAAAAAACAAACTTGTTTACTTAATGCTATAAATTGTTATTAGGGATGAGCGAACGTGTCCGTTACGGACACATCCGCACCCGGACACCGGCTTTGCCGAACACTGCAGTGTTCGCGCGTAAGTGTCCGGGTGCCGCCGGGGGGCGGGGAGATGCGCGGCGGCAGTAGCGGGGAACAGGGGGGAGCCCTCTCTCTCCCTCTCCCCCCCACTCCCCGCCGCACCCCCCCGCGCTGCCACGGCGGCCCCCGAACTTTTTCGCCCGAACACTGAAGTGTTCGCAAAGTTCGGTGTTCGGGCGAAAAAGGGGCGGAGCCGAACGTGTTCGCTCATCTCTAATTGTTATGCATCATTAATAAAGAGATGAACTATCTCAATTACAATGAGCAGAGTGTGACGCGTTTTAGTTCTGTGAAGGACTTAATCTCATTCTTTTTATAATTTGAAACACCAAAATATACCTGGAGTGTGGGTATTGCACTAACAAATTTGCAACCCAGGTGGGATAATGACTGGAATTTCACTTCAGATCCCATTGAAGAATCTAGTGATTTTCTCTTCTCTAGCAAGGGCAGATCGAGTGCTCTATAAATAAAAGGTTAAAAAAAATATATTTCTTACCAAATGATCTGTCTCCCTGAGGGCTCCTGCACACTTGCATTTTTCTTGCGCGTTTTTTTTCACGCGATTGTGAATGGGACTTTCTAATGTTAAAAACGCATCACACAAAAATTGCAAAACACCAACTTGCGATGCGTTTTTAACATTAAAAAGTCCCATTAACAATCTCGTTTAAAAAACGCAGCGATATCGCGTGAAAAAAATGTGCAAGAAAAACGCAAGTGGGTGTCCACCCAGAGGTTGTGATTGTCCCTCTTCACTGGCCTAAGAAGGCAATACTGTCGTGCTTTGAGATCCGTGTCAAAGTACCAGAGAGAGGTACATTTTGGGTGTGATTGTATGATTGCTATGTGAAAGAATGACCAAATGACCAGTCGCTGTTGGACGTTTGCAGTGTGAATAGCTTAAGCTGGTAGTCGACATAGAGCAGATTGTGGTTATAATGTGACCTTGTTGGTTAACATATATATAACTTCTGTCTTTTATATTTGTATAGGTTCTTTAATACTGTGCTTATTGCACACATTAGCTGTAAATGGTGAACTGAGGTGTGTGTGCAGCATCATATTGTCTCGCAAGGCAAATAGGAAAGTGATCTTCCAAAAATACTGTTCATAACTAGAGATGAGCGAGCATACTCGTCCGAGCTTGATGCTCGTTCGAGTATTAGGGTGTTCGAGATGCTCGTTACTCGAGACGAGCACCACGCGGTACTCAAATCAATTACATTTCCTTCCCTGCATGTTTAGCGCCATTTTCTAGCCAATAGACATGCAGGGAAGGCATTACAACTTCCTCCTGTGACGTGCCAGCCCTATACCACCCCCCTGCAGTGAGTGGCTGGTGAGATCAAGTGACCGCCCAGTATTTAAAGCAGTCCCGCCCACGGCCCGCCTCAGACACCCGCTGGCAGAGATAAGGGAGGGTGCTGCTGCTATAGGGAGAGTGTTATCGTCTTCGAGAACCCCAACGGTCCTTCTTAGGGCCACATCTGACCGTGTGCAGTACTGTTGTGGCTGCTGGGAGCAGTTTGGCACCACATTTTTTTTTTATCTCGGGCTGTGCAGGCTATTACAGCTATAGTGTTCTCAGTCTGCAGTCAATTATACAGAGTATAGGGACAGTGCTGGTGAGGCAGGGACAGTGGTAGTGTAGAATCCTGTCAACAAGAACTCAAACCACGTAGCAGCACCCACCTCTGCCTCAGATACCAAAGCAAGGAGTTTTTTTTCCACCAAACACCAATCTATAAAAGAGAATGTCTTATGCCTTGGTGAGTAGTATGAATACTCTATGCAGAGGCATTAAAGCATCTGAAAGTATCGTACAATGCTACTCTATGCATCCAATCCCCCAAGGTGACACCTCCTTTTACTTTCTGGTTGGTGGTGTCTATTTTTCTGTCAGGGACTGAATTGAAATCCTCACATATTAGCACCGGGCTTTGCGCTATGCGATTTACTTTTTTTGCAAGTCTATGTAAGAAATGTATTTGCTTTATATTTGGAACATATGTGTTGGCTAATGTTAGCTTTCTATTTTTTAGGGAACCGATTAAGATTATATAACGCCCTTTAGAGTCACATATTTGTTTGTCTATGGTAAATAAGGCATTTTCCTGAAACACGATCATTACCCCTGCATGTTTTTTTCTGTGCACAAGCAAATATCGTTTGTGGGAATTTTTTGTGTAACATCCTTTTACTATCTGCTACTAATAAGTGTGTCTCTTTAATACATACAATATCGAGGCTATGAGAGATCGCTTCTTTTCAGGCGGAGCGCCTCTTAAATGGAGAGTTCAAGCCATTGGCATTTTCGGAGCAATCTCAGTGACAATTGTAGATATTTCCAAAGATGCAGGAAATATTGGCGAATAGTGATGCCTGTAAAAACATAAGAACAATGGAACAAAACAAAAACCTCCTTTAGTGCTACATTCCAAGGCAGGAATATGCCAGATGTAGAGGTTAAACTGAGAAGAAAAAAGTCAACACTAAAGCATGGCAAGACATCACTTGCATAATCAGAGAGGGTAAAGGTCCCACTGTAATGGCGGGCACTCCGTCTAGTAATGTTTATAATCATCAGAGATAAGATGTTAGGACTCATTTCAGGGTGGAGGTGTTACGTTACGAGTAGAGATGAGCGAGGATACTCGTCCGAGCTTGATGCTCGTTCGAGTATTAGGGTGCTCGAGATGCTCATTACTCGAGACAAGCACCACGCGGTACTCGTCTCAATTAAACGAGCACTGACCATTGAATTCAATGGAGCCTGCAATACAGCCGGCTCCATTGAAAGCAATGGGCTGCCGGCGATCGCGGGATGAATTGTCGGGAAGGGCTTAAATATATAATATATATAAAAATATATATATACTCACCTGGTCCCGGCAGACGGAGTTCAGCGCGGCCGGCGGCAGTCCTCCTGAACTGCTCTGAACAGCTGTGAGTAGTATTCAGCAGCCGGGGATTTAAAATCCCCGCCTGCTGAATGAGCTGCCTCTGATTGGTCACAGCCTGACCAATCAGAGGCAGATCTCACTCACACACCCATTCATGATTTTATGAATGGGTGAGTGACTGCTGCCTCTCATTGGCTCAGCGGGACCAATCTGATTGGTCCCGCTGAGCCAATGAGAGGCAGCAGTCACTCACAGCTGTTCAGAGCAGTTCAGGAGGACTGCCGCCGGCCGCACTAAACTCCGTCTGCCGGGACCAGGTGAGTATATATTTTTTTTAATTTTTACACATTTCTGGATGAATTGCAGGGAAGGGCTTATATATTTAAGCCCTTCCTGACGATTCATCCCGCGATCGCCGGCAGCCCATTGCTTTCAATGGGGATGGCTGTATTGCAGGCTCCATTGAATTCAATGGGCTAACATCGTTCTTCTCTGCCACAGCTGTTACAGCTGTGGCAGAGGAGAATGATCTTTATGCTGACAGTGCGCGGGGGGGGGGGGGTCTCACTCTTGCCACTATTGTGGCTTAATAGTGGGACCTGGGAACTTGAGATGCAGCCCAACATGTAGCCCCTCGCCTGCCCTATCCGTTTCTGTGTCGTTCCCATCACTTTCTTGAATTTCCCAGGTTTTCACAAATAAAAACCTTAGCGAGCATCGGCGATATACAAAAATGCTCGAGTCGCCCATTGACTTCAATGGGGTTCGTTACAGTTTCTGTAGACTGCATTACACTCGTATTTTTCTTTAGATATGCCCCCCTCTTTCCATTTGAAAAACGTATTTTTTTTTTCCATTTTAGCATGTGTTTAAGTTCTGTGTTCATCCATCCTTGTTTCTTTAAAGGCTTTACAGTCTTCCTTCTTTTAGGGATTGTTGTGCTTTGAGAATCTCATTTTGCAATATTTACCATCCTTTTTGAACATTTCTGTCCTTGAAAACATCTCTCCATTGGATCCTCGCTACACTCTTTCTGAGTCTATTAAAATCTGACTTTCTGATATCCAACCTTGAAGTCTGAGTACATTCAGGTCTTCTTTCCCTTGTTATCCAAAATTTAAGGATAGCATGATCACTGCTTCCTAAGGTCCCAGCCACCCTTACTTCCTCAACCATTCCCTCCCTGTTGGTAAGAATGAGATCCAGAATAGTTGATCCACTTGTTTGCTCTTCTACCTTCTGGAAGATAAAGTTTTTAGCACCAGCCATTATGAATTTATTGGACCCATAACTTTTGCTTGAGAGAGATTCCCAACAAATGTCTGGAAAGTTAAAATCTCCCATGATCACTAGGTCATAATTTTTAGAAAACATGGTCATCTGATATAGAAATAGTTCATCCATATATTCAGCTTGTCTAGGCAGCCTATAGTAAATGCCTACAATTGTGTCCTGTCTATTGTTCTCTCCTTGTATTCTTACCCAAACAGTTTCTACAGAACTACCATTTTATGAAGCTTAAATCTCTCTGGAGATATATGCTTTCATAACATACAGTGCAACACTTCCTCCCCTCTTATTAGTTCTGTTTCTCATGAATACGTTTTTTTATACTTCAAGCCTTGAATTACAGTCATGTGTATCATCACACCAAGATTTTGTGATGCCTATGAGATCATATTGCTCTTCCTGTGTTTGGAGCTCCAATTCTCCTTATTTGTTTCCTATGCTCTATGCAGTTACATAGAAATATTTTAGTTTGTCTTTGGTATCTCTAATGGTGCATTTACACACATAGATGATTGCTCAAAATTTTTTCAGAATCTGACAGTTTTGAGCAATCATTTTGCATATGTACTAATGGGCTAAATAAGCCCTTAAGTACTTCATTGCATGTATTCAGAGAACAGCGCGTGGGCTTTTCTCTAATTACATTGCTATTGTTCTCCACTGGGATAGCTGCTGTTAACAGCTGTTAAAGAATGTTATCAGCTGTTATCAGCACTGCCTTCGGTCCGTCTTATCTTATCGTCCTGAGGATTTCATGCGGACCTGACGTCAGCGATGGACGAAAATTGCACGGTAAGTGCATGATGGGCGCACATTTATACACAACGATTATCACTCAAAAGATGACTTTTGAGCAAGTTTTGAGCGATAATCGTTGTGTGTAAATGGGCTTTTACTCTTCTACTTTCTTTCAGAATTTTATGTCTTTGTTCTTTCTTTCTATTTCTATTAGAAAGGTTCTCAATTGCATTCATTAGCTGTATATTTGTGCTTGCCTTTCACTTCCCTTCCCATATTGTTCTAGTTTAAAGCTGTCCTGTTGATCTTGCCTTTGTAAGATGCAACCTGTCTCTAGCAAGGAGTCCATCATATAGCTAATTCGCTCCATGGTCCAGAAATCTAAATCTTTGCTGATGGCACCATCAACGAAGCCAGTTTTTGACCTCTAGAATCTTGTTGCATCTCCATGGTATGTTTTCGGTATAGTCTATGATTATCGCCCCATCTGTAGAGCAACGACATTACTCACCTAACATGGTAAGTCTATTAAAAATGCACAGACTAATGGAAGCCCTCAAAAACTGAAGGAAGCCCTCATGTTGCCCACTGAACTAGGAATAATCAAGGTAAAAGCACATACAAAGGTGGACAGTCCAGCAAGAAAGGGTAATGTATGTGCAGACTTGGCTGCAATAGCTCAAATGGGTAATATGCAAATAAGGAGCCAAGAGAAGCGTGCATGGCCATTTGAGTCTCCTTACTTAGTTTATAGTTGCTCTCCCTAAGGAGAAAAGATAGCATTTCTGACCACCGTCCCAGGCCCCTCACTAGCAAAGCCAGACTCCTACTGTATACTGATGAAGGGCAAAAACCCTGAAACAGCTGTATGTTCATGGAGTCTGGCTTTGGCTTGAAGGAATGCTGCCTTTCAATAGGTGGCACTGTGGAGGATTTATTCTATCTCCCTTATTTGCATATAACCCAGAGGAGCGTGCATGGCCATTTGAGTCTCCTTACTTAGTTTATAGTTGCTCTCCCTAAGAAGAAAAGATAGCGTTTCTGACCCCCCATCCCAGGCCTCTCATTAGCAAAGCCAGACTCCTACTGTACACTGATGAAGGGCAAAAACCCTGAAACAGCTGTATGTACATGGAGTCTGGCTTTGCTTGTAATTCCTGGTCATTGTAACAAGGCTTGTATAAAAAGTCTGACTTTGGCTTGAAGGAATGCTGCCTTTCAATAGGTGGCACTGTGGAGGATTTATTCCTTCTCCCTTATTTCCATATTACCCAGAAGAGCGTGCATGGCCATTTGAGTCTCCTTACTTAGTTTATAGTTGCTCTCCCTAAGGAGAAAATATAGCGTTTCTGAAACCATAGAAGATGATGCTGGGAAGGCAAATCTATTAAATAAATTTTTCTCAAGTGTATTCACGAATGAAAAAAAAATGTCACACGAGATGCAGGGGAATAAAACGAACCCCCCACTAAATATTGAATGCCTAACACAGGAGGAAGTGCAAAGCCAGTTAAAGTGGATTAAAATCGATGAATCGCTGGGCCCAGATGGAATACGCCTAAGGGAACTAAGTTACCTGATAGCTAGACCGCTATTTCTTATATTTATGGACACTATGAGACTGGGGTTGTATCATTGGATTGGCGCATTGCCAATGGGATTTCAATATACAAAAAGGGGTCTAAAAGAGAGCCTGGTAACTACAGGCTGGTAAGTCTCACTTAAATTGAAAAATATTCGAGGGATTTCTGAGAGATGCCATCCTAGAATATCTGAAGGAGACTTATTTGATCAGCTTCTATGATGAAGTAAGCTCTAGGCTGGACCTGGGAGAGTCTATTGATCTCATATATCTGGATTTATCTAAAGCATTTGACACCGTGCCGCATAATAGGTTGATATATTAAATGAGACAGCTCGGACTGCGCAAAAACGTGTGTATCTGGGTAAAGGACTAGCTCAGAGATAGAAAGAAGAGGGTTGTAATAAATGGTTCATACTCTGATTTTAGCCACCATTGCTAGTAGGGTGCTACAGGGTTCAGTATTAGGCCCCATTCTGTTATATTTATCAATGACCTGATAGAAGGACTACACAGTAAAATATCAATGTTTGCAGATGATACAAAATTATACAAGATAATTAATACAACGGAGGACAACGTACGGCTACAAACAGACTTGGATAAGCTGGGGGCTTGGGCAGGAAAATGGCAAATGAAGTTCAATATTAATAAATGTAAGGTTATGTACATGGGCAGGAGAAACAGATGTCATCAATATACACTAAATGAGGTACTGCTAGGAAAAGCAATATGGAAAAAGAGTGGACTTTAGCCTTAACTGAAGCAATCAATGCCAATCAGCTGCTGCAAAACCAAATAAAGTCTTGGGTTGCATGTGTTAGTGAAAATAATATGACTCCATGTTCTATCTTATGCATAGCCATTTTGTGAGCAAGTAGCCATCTTCTGTGTCTCTTTTCACTGTATTCATTTGTCCTCTTTCTGAAGGATTTATGGATATTAAATGGTTATTTAATAAGACTTGAGGGAATCACTAAGACTTTTGTTCCAGAAGATGGCTACTGTGGCCTTTAGCCTGGCTGGCAGGTCAAATAGATTTATTGTTCCAAGAAGTTAATCACGTATGGTCAACTCTGCGCTTTCGTGTGTTTGGTTGACATTTTAAATGTTAAATCTCTTATCTTGTATATTTATATTTTGTTTATATTTCTTTGACCAATGGTAACAACTGAATTATAATAGATTTGAATAATTGTAATTGAACATGTGACCCTATAAAACCTGTCGTTTGCCACTGAATAAACATATTACTTTGGATCACATCCCATGCTGTGTGATTTAATGTTAGTCTGCTGAGCTTAGTTTACCTCTAACAAACTAAGAATTTGGACCCCAATAGCATACTGCTTTGCACTAACAGTTTTTGGTGTCGAACATTGGGCATGGCATTGGATCGACTCCAGGCCCCAGCAAAAAATTCAGTGACTTTCACGTCACCAGGAAAAATCAGACAGAGCATGCTATAGAAAAAAGTAAGATTTCTTACAAAGTGTCTGTTTTCCCTGAGTCTGTGAGGTCATTCTGCACTGGAAAACGAGGGCATACTGCTTTAATCCATCCAAGGAGCCCGGCAGATTGATATGCTTTTGGGTAGAGTTTAGTCTCTATGTGAATGCTTGAATGATGTCCGGATAATTGAGGTGAGTACTCGGGTGAAAAAGGGGCGTGGCCGAGTAGGCTCGCTCATCTCTAATCAGGACCTTATAGCCCTTTCCTTTTGTTTATTTTTGTTTCAGGAAAGCCAGGTTTCTCCTCCTGTTACTTAATATTTTATTGTGAAGCAGATTTAAAAGGGGCATAGGAGGACTGGGCATGTTCCGAATGGTAGGTGTCCTTTTTTGACTGGCTTGTTCTTGCATTTTTGTGATACTAGCTTATTACCTGCGACTTCGTCCGCGTGGAATTTGTCATATTTTTTATCCAATCTGAGTTTTGCTGTATATTGAAACATTAAAAGTTGAAATAGTGAAAGGAATGTAACTGAGATCTGCTGTTAGCACAGTTCTGTTAGTTTTTGGTCTTGTCTTTTTTTGCTAGGATATAAAGGTTTTCTGGGCTGTATACACATGAGCCGCCACATACAGTTGCTCATGAGAATAACATTTTTTTCTAAATGTACACCTGCTACCTTAAATGTTTGCCCTTGAGCATTGCTCCAATGTATCTCTCGCTCTGAGAGACGCGTGACGGTTGTTATCTAGGGTTCGGCAGACCTGAGATTGCTCCAATGTCTCTGTAGCTCTAAGAGACGTGTGACGGTCATAATCTAAAGTCTGATGAGCCTGAGACTGCTCAGTGGTCTCTATTGCTCTAAGAGCAGCTCGTCTTTCAGCTTCTTGATGTCTTCTTGCGTCAATGGGTCATCAGATTATTGGTTTCTAGTAATTTTCACAGCTCAACTTAAGCTTGTGCAGCATATTAAAAGAAGACCAAAAATGGATAGGAAATACGAATATCAAAAAAAACCCAATTTTTTACACAGCTGAGGTAAAATAAAAGCTGCGCTGGGATTGGTTGCTATGGGCAACACAGATTTTCTTTAAAATCTCAATCCATGTTAATGTGTCTTTGGTTCAAGTTCTAATCCCGGGCAATGCCGGGTATCCCTGTTAGCTTAATAATTGCATACGTGCGACAACGACATCTTTCCTCAAGTATCTGCCCGTTTGTGTAGGCATAACTTATGATGTGCACTCTGTGCCCCTCCAACTTGCCACACGGCGCACGCCAATGGCAAAGCAGAGGTGCACCGGCGCATCACCAAATAAATCTATCTTGTTGCGCTCCCTAGAGAACTCTATAAATTTTGGGGATGTAATGTAGCCTGTGTCCTTCCTCAAGATGCAAGCTAACCCCCTGCCAAATCTCATCACATGCACTTCAGCAGTTTAGCCATGAAAAGGTAACAAACAGACATACAGACAGAGTTACTTTCACATTTGTAATATTAGTATGGATATGTGTGGCAGATTGTGACTCTGCTTTCGAAGCTTCTTTTTTTTATCAGCTTTTTGTTTGATGTTTTTTGGGGCTTTCCATACTTTTGCCTCATTCCCCGAGTCACTCGTCAGGCTTACAATTCGTGCATGTTACTGTTTTTAATAATTGTGTGTCTGTTTTAATTAAGTTTAAGGCCTCATTCACATGGGTGACATGAGAAAATCGCAGCAATATCACATTGCTGGTCTGTGCGACATCGCTGCAGTTTCTCGTGGTGAGACCGTGACTTTGTAGTGCTACAAAGTCACGTGACTTTGTAGCATCACATGCAAGGATTTTCGGGGGATGCCTGAAATATAAGCCCTTCCCCGAAAATAAGCCATAGCTGAAGAAGAAAAAAAAAACACATCACCTCAGTGGCGCTGCTAGCCCAGCTGCAGCTACTCCCCTGGTCCCTGGCACTGATCTACTTCTTCTCTTCTGGCCGGGGATAGAAAAATCCCCGCCTCTTGGAAGCGCTGGCTTTGATTGGCTGACGCTTAGCCAATCACAGCTAGCCAATCACAGCCATTCATCGATTTTTCAATCCCTGGCCAAAAGAGAAAAAGAAGATAGTACCGGGGACCCGGGGAGAAGCTGCGGCTGGGCTGACAGCACGTCTTAGGTGATGTATATGTGTTTTTTCATTTTTTCCCTGCAGCTAGGGCTTAGTTTAAACTTTGTAGGAGGATTTCCTACTGTCAAAGTTGTATCGCGCAGCACGAAAACTGTTTTTGTGTGATGCGCTGCAACAGAGAGGAAGGCTCCATATGGAAACATGGGCTACAAAACCTCACGAGTCACATGCATATCGCCGGACCTGCGAGGTTTATGTGTCGAGTTGTTGCATGCTACAAAATATGGTATGTGTGAAGTAACCCATAGGAAAGAATGGGCTTCTCATAGATGCGATTTGTAGCATTGTAGCAACACAACAAAATCGTGCGACTTTGTAGCCCTTGTGAACGAGGCCATAAGGCCCAATGTCCACGGGTGGATTTAAATTGTGCAAGATCCGCAATTCAAGCTGCCAATAGAAAAACATGGGCTTCTGCACTGTAATTAAAGCATGCAGATTTGTTTTGCTGACCTTTTGGTCCGGAATACAAATCGCAGCATGTTTCATTTCAGTGTGGTTTCTGCACGATCAGCTTCCATTGAAGTCAATAGAAGCAGTCCTATCTGCAGCCCACCTGCAGCTGACACTGCGGACGGGCCGCGGATTCAGCTGAAAATCAAGAGATTTAAAAAACAAAACCTGTATTGCCCATGTCCGACGGTGAGCAGTGCGGACCATCCGCAGTACCGATGTCCCGGCAGAAGAGAGGTCCGCGCGGATGCCGCCTCCTGCCTGCACAGGTATGCAGAGTCCTCAGCCGCGGGCAGGGTTGAATTCCACTGCGGCCTCCTGTACATGGAATTCGACCCGCCTGTGGCCTTAAGTCCTAAAATGGATGCACGAGGCAAAGGCTGTTAGTTGCATATTGGTGCTGTTCTGCAGAGTATGATATGCTCAGTGTGTGCTTATTGTGCTATAAGGCCTAATTTAGGTAGAAAGTAGAGATGAGCGAGTATACTCGGTAAGGCACATTACTTCTCCCCGCTCGTCTCTAAAGATTCGGGGTCTGGCGGCGGCCGGGGAGCGGCGTAGGAGAGCGGGGAGGAACGGAGGGGATATCTCTCTCTCCCTCTCTCCCCTCCCCCCCCCCCCCGCTTCCCCCACTCCCCGCCGCAACTCACCTGTCACCCACGCCGGCCCCCGAATCTTTAGAGACGAGCGGGGAGATACTCGGCTAAGGCACTACTCGCTCGAGTAATGTGCCTTAGCGAGTATACTCGCTCATTTCTAGTAGGAAGCTTTTTCTATTGTATTTGGACGGTTCTCCACTGACTCAATTTCAGTTTCATAGCCTAAATAGATGGGCGCATGCGCTAATACGCTTCCCACTATGGAGCATATTAGCGCATTAATCAGACTGAATTTTCTCATGCATATTATTAACAACCGAGAATACCGCTACTCAAAACGAAACCATTGAATGGTTTCAAATCAACCTGTTTTGCGAACGTGATTTTCACGGCCACAAAACAGGACAAAATCACGAGCGTCTGAAGAAGTCCTGTTCTTGCTGAACGTAGTACTCATTTCCATTTTTTCTTTTTCTAGTCTTTCCTTTTGCATCGGTGAAGCTACTGTGGCTGTGAGAGCAAGTTTGAGAGAGTCTATAATCGAACGTGTAAGTAGATGGTCGTCATCTTGGTACATTCTGCACGCTCGTCCTCAGTGGGAATCTGTACGATTATTGTTCAGATTTGGCCCATCTAAACAGGTAGTCGTTCACTTATAAACAACTGCCTGTTTGCTGTGACTGGAACGGGCGAGCCGAAGTAATCACCAGACCACTTTAGCTCCATTCACTAGCTGTGCTCATTCCTGTATAAAAGCACAGAAAAGATGCGCTGGGGCGACCTGTCTGGTATCTGGGCCCGACAAGTTGTCCCATGTAAAAGGGCCATATGGTTGGACTCTTTAATATGGCTAACAAGTTTTAAGGTCATGAAATAGTTTATATTCAAATGTTTGCTTAAAGCTTAATAAAGTCTTATTATCCTCCAGCCGTTGTGTCTTTATTTCTAGAAGAGTCGATGTTTGCTTATGCCTGTATGTTCTGTAATCCCATATTTAAGCAGTTGGTGTTCAGTAAAGCTATCTTCTATTAAAAACAAAATTGCTGTCTCCGCCCCCTGTCTGTCATCGCCATGCTATCATGCAACCTGCAGCACTGGCACGGACTACCTGCCCTTTGTACATACGCTCTGCAAACACTCTCTGCACACCTGTATACACACTCTGCACGCCTGTATATACACTCTGCACACATTCTAATACACATGCTACACACTCTGCACACCTATATACACACTCTGTACACCTCTTTATACACTCTGCACACATTCTAATACACACTCTTCATGCAGCATCCCTAGGGTGACTGCGAACACATGGCATACGCTGAGGAGCTGGGAGGGCAAGATGCTGGCTTGTCACGGAGGCCTTTACCATGCTCCTGGAGGGATGCTTGCAGCCAAGACCAGGGCATTGCTTGGCCTCTTCCTGACACCCCTAGGATGGGGATGACAAACCAATGGTAGAACGAGTGTGGAGTTTGTCACGGGTGACGCCACCATTCCGGTACACACCAGAATGAACTCCGGCGAGAATAAAATGAGTCTGCAGCCGCAGGTAACTCCTCCCCTTGGGGATTGCTTTGAGTCTATTTGATATGGGTCTTCCCCCATACTTTATGCCTGGCCAGGGCACGGTCTTTATGTCCTTTAACGTGATATGAGAGAGGTTATATAAGTGAGTGTTTGAGAGCAGGAAAACAAGTCCATGTTTTCTGTAGTGGTAATCAGGGCATACAGCTACATGGTGGTACCTTTAGCCCACATTTAGTAAAGCATGGAGGAACAGTAGAGGTTTCCCCCAACTTGGATGTGCATGTAAGGAGGAAGGAATGAGCCCCACCTAAGCAGAGCGAGAGCAACCATGATTGAGTGCTTGGCAAGGCCCAATGCAGAAGTACTGTCTATGTTATCCCTTCCTATGCGGCCCTGTTATCCCTTCCTATGCGGCCTAGTGGATCACCGCGTAGAGGTACACCCATTTTGTCTGTCACACACGGGTGTTCTGAAGTCTGGATCGCCATGTGGAGGTACTACTGTTCAAGTCTACTAATTTCCTGCACTATCATTTCTCCAAGTTTGCCACATAAAGTTTATTTGAGGCCCTCACCATTCCCAGTGACATGAGGTACTTCACATCTGTCTGTGGCTCATTTTATTCTGCACCGGAGTTCATTCCAGTGTGTACCAGAATGGTGGCACCACTCGTGACAAACTCTTTTCCTGTTCCACCATCTATTGGGCATCCCTATCCTAAGGGTGTCCAGAAGAGGCCCTGGCTGTGTGCATTTCTCCAGGTGTGAGTGGGGTAAGTGCCACTATGACAAGCCAGCATTTTGCCCTCCCAGATCCTCAGCGTATGCCATGTGTCTGGGATCACCTTAAGGGATGCTGCAAGGTGCACTTTGACTTCGTTGCCCAAGGGCCCAAGTACATCTGAAGCTGGTCATGGCCAAGGGTCTGGTTGACTCCTTCCTTGGGCACTAATGTCGCCAACCCAGTGGAGAGTCCTGTACAAGTCCATCCATTTTTTTATTAAGGATAGGAGGGGGATTGTGGAGTGGAGAGAGTTATGTGGGTGGGGGGAGGGAGGAGGAGAAAGTTTGGGGAGGGAAAAGTTTTCATCCATGTTCATCCGGCATCCTGTAGATGCAGGTGGAAATTACTTTTCTAAAGTATCTAAATAAGGAGGAAACAGAAACTAATGATACCAAGTGTTGAATGAATGAAAGTTTATTCAAGTATAAGGAATGCTGGAACTGAAGTTCACAGGGTGATAAGCGGAAGGCACACATGACAGGGTTAACAGGAAGGGAATAGTTAACCTGGCAAGTGGTAAGGGAAAGGGTTGGGGGGATTTTTTGAGAGACCTTGTCATAGCAGCAATGAGGGGGAGGGTCCTTGGAGTCAGCATAAAAGTATGGTGGGGGAAAGGCAGGGGCTGGATAGCTACCTTCCCCCTCTTGATTGATTAGTAAGTGGGTCTGTCGCCTCTTGGCTTTGACAGGCAGTGCCCTGCAAAGATGGTGGAAGTGGCTAGCCAGGGTATGGCTAACTGGCCTCGGTGTCAGGAGGTCAGCAACTAGAGGCTAGTTGATGAGTGCTGGATCAGTTGGCTTGTGGCGGGAGGCGTGGTTTGAGAAATAGTGTCAACCGAGTTGGTTAGTATGCGACTGGTTGAAGTTACAACTATTTCCCATGTTGGTGAGGCGACAGATTTTTTGTGGCTCCAAGGATCTCTCCCTAGGTTTCCCATTGGGTTAAAATGTTTCATATGCTTAATGTTATCTTTGTTAATTAACATGACTGCTGTGGCCAAATTAATCCAAAGAAAAAGGAGTCTGTGGTTGATTAGGTAAGATGGGGTTTGAAGGGGGTAACAGCAGTGGAGATGACTCCATTACATGCAGTCATGGTCTCTCAAAAGTGATTATCTGATGGGTGTTGGGAGAGGAAAGAGTTATGGAGTGGGGAAGGGGTTTGGGGAGAGGGTTAAGGGGAGTGGAGGGAGGAGAGGGTTATGGGGGAAGGGAAGGGGTTTGGGGAGAGGGTTATGGGAGTGGAGGGAGTAGAGGGTTATGGGGGAAGGGAAGGGGGATTTGGGAGGTGAAAGCTTCTAGCCATTGTCATGGCATTTATTTGGGCGGCAGCAGGAGAAAAGTCCTCGGAAAGCTCTAAATAAAGAAGAAAACAAGTGTGAGACTTGGGGGTTCAGGTGGTGCTTGATTATCATTTCCTACACGGACTAGATGTACCTATTTTTGTTTAGCAAGTTGTGGTTTTAGCTACTGAACATAAATCTGCGCATTAGTGATGAGCAAACTGAAACAGTCCAACCCTGTTTTGGGTTAAATGTCACTAAAAGTTCAGTTCAGCGTGAACCCGAATCTCGGGCGGTTTGTCTCAGCTGAACCACCACCACTGTTATACACTAGTTTTAGGGGTATTGGTGAAGTTCCGGTTCAGTTTAAACTAATCTGGAATGAACGAAACTTTATGCTGAAATTCAGTGAACCAGCCAAACCGAATTTTTAAAAGTTCACTTTTGGTCAATATATGTTCATATACCCACACAACATGTAACTCCTGTATACAGTAGTATACACTGTGTACAATTCAGGTATCCAGTAACCATAGAATCACCATTACCTCTAATCTATACACAGACAAATGTAGGGAGAAAATAAAGCTATAAAGCTTTGTTCACATCTGTGCCAGTTTCTGTTCGGAGTCGCTGGCGCAAATCACACATGAAACGCTGGACAAAAAATGTTACATGTCCGGTAAAATACTGCGAGATGACAGCAACTGAACAGACCCCATTATAGTCAATGGCGTCAGCTCAATGCCATAAGGTTTTATTATAAAAGGGAACCGTTTGGCCGAGGATTCTGTTTTCCTGCTCTCATAATAGAGCAAGAAAACAAAATCCCCGATGTAAATGTAATAACCTAAGTTTTATTTCCCTGCCTACATGAACCTCACAGAAAAAATACTGTATTCACCTGGTGAATCTGGCCCATCTTCCGGTCTTCTTTCTGCTGCTGGAAAAAAAATGGACAAGATGAGAAACTAAATGTCACAAAACAAAAACTAAAGCATTATATTCTGTGTCCGTCCATGAAATACCATGAACCTATGATGGAATGCTTCAATATGCCCATGGGAGATAATTCTGTACTTACCTCTTGATGCGCTCTACCTTATCAATTATTGGGCATTCGCTGATAAGGTCGCCATCTTCAATATCATTAGTTGGACTTTGATAGTTGGACTTTTCCGTCTTGTCTTCTTCCCTATTAGATAACACATAATATATATATATTTAGTGTGCTGTAAAATTAGCCATTTTTTTCCAACAAAAAACTGGCCAAAGTCTCCAAGTAAATTCTCGCCCTTGTAATGTGTGGATGTCCATGACTGAACTAATGGCTCCATGCCTTGTACTGTGCAGCACAAGAGCACAAACCAACCGCAATACTAATCCGTATACTAACATAAGCTCTATCCAGCCATCCTGTGAATGCGTCCTGTGTACCGACCCGACTCATCATCTATGTGATATCCAGTGTGTACCGCCATGTTCTATATTACTGTCAGTCTGATTAATACAAGTCATTATCAATGAACTATGTGTAATGTGTCATATACGGTGTGTACAATAAACCCATCGTAGAGGAAGCAGTACTTACTGAATGATGTTGGTAGATTTGTCCAGGAGGTGGTCACTAGGACAGGCAGTGATGTTGTCTTGTTCTGCCTTGTCCTCTTCGCTATTAAACAATACATAAATATTATATATATAGTGTTGTGTGATATATACTATATTAATACAATAAGCCCATTGGAGATGATTCAGTACTTACACGGTGATGCTGTCGGTTATGACCATTATGTTGGAATCCTTGAGGACGGAAGGCGTCTCATCTTCCTCCTCTTCATCATCTTCTTCTCTGTTGAACAAGACATGACATATATATACATTTAGTTCTGGTGGCTAATGGGGCCAGAGGATAATATAATCGTACATAGAAAAAGAAAATCTCCAGGTGGTAGGGTTAACCCTTTCAGGACTGGTGTATTTTAGGCTTTAAGGAAGCAGTGACTTTTGATATTTTTGCATGTTCATGTTCTGATAGCCATAACTTTGTAATTTTGCCATCAGATGTCCCATGTGGGGTTTATTATAGTGTGATAATTTAAATAAGTGAAGTGCCCCATTTTGGGGTAGATGGGGGTTACTAATAAACTGTCAACTGTCCTTTTATTAGGAGAAGAATTAAGTTCCATTTAAACCCAATGATTCTCGACCAAAAATCACTCAAAGCCGTCTTTTGAGCAAGAATTGTTGGGTCTAACTGAATAGGCTTCGTGCGATTTTCATTAACAAATTGTTCATCGATCTCTTTCAGCAAGCTGAACGATGAGCCCTATCAGTGCCGCATGCTGAATTCTCAGTGGGATACCGCTGATACTATTGTTTTAGCTAATGTCCCGCTTGAAGAACACAGCAGGAGTATGCAGAAGACAGTGGTCCGTCTATGTTCTGCATACCCCGCTCAGAGCGCTCAGCTATGTACTAGCTGAGCGCTCCGTGAACACAGCAGGATTATGCAGAAGACAGCACCGCGATTTTTGAGTACTTCCGTACTCGGGCGAAAAGATTCGGGGGGCCCCGTGGGTGAGTGGGGGGTTGCAGCGGGTAGTGGGGGGGAGAAAGAGAGAGAGGGGGCTCCCCCCTGTTCCCCACTGCTACCCCCCACTCCATCACGCCTCCCCCCGCCCTCCGGCGCCCCCCGAATCTTTGCACCCAAGTACTGAAGTACTCGAAAATCGCGGTGCTCGATCGAGTTTTTACTCGAAACGAGTAGGTTCGCTCATCTCTAGTCCTGATAATTAAAAGGAAGAAAAACATATCTATTACATAATGTAACACAGCAAAACGAGGCTGAGATGTAATTCTTCCATGTAAAAACCGATAACGACCAGTAGCCCCAGTAGTAATAGAACCTCCCCTTGAAACCGATATACTTACCTTACTCCTGGTCTTCAAAGCGCCACTGCTCCTCTTCTCATCTCTGCTGTGGGCAGGAGTGTGCGCACCTTCCTCCCTGCTAAAAGTGATTAGCACCCTGGCTGCTAATCACTTTAATGGTGACCTGACGTCCCAAGAGTGAGACAAATGGGTTTCCTGTTGGGATCCCGGCGGAATGTGGAACACATGGTCCCAAAGCAGGACTGTCCCGACTAAGTTGGGATGTCTGGTCACCTTACCTAATATATAGTGGACACAAACATAGCTATACAGTGCACCCTTAGTACTTGTCCTTAAAAATAGGGGACCCAGAGATGACTACACAGTGCACCCTTAGTGCATCCCTGGTTTAGGGTAACACCTCACAGAGCAACCTCTGGGTGAAGGCTCTTTCCCACGAGCATATATCAGCCCACTGTTTTCGCGGCCTGCCCATATACGCTATGATCTGATGCACTGGATTCCAATGCATCAGATTACATGGCCATATTCCCGTGGTATAAAAGCACCCAGCCGGGCCAATATAGCCCCGGGCCCTGTCACACTGGGCCAAAAATATAGTCCTGGAACTATCTTTCCACCCGGAATACGGCGGCCACTGCATGGGCTCCTATGGGAGCCAATGACAGCAGCCGGAGAAAGGAGCGGGGAGGGAGTTAAGCAGCGTGACTGCTAAACTCCCTCCCTCTTCTCTCCTCTTCTCTCCTCCCCACCAACTGTTTGCAATGGGAGGGGGTGGGACAGGGCGTAGCTAAGCTCTGTCTCCTCCCATTACTGGCTGCGGACAAGGGTTGGGGGGTGCTTAGCTCCGCCCCCATCCAGCCTACTCCCTTTGCAAACAGCCGGAGGGAAGGAGAGAAGAGGGGAGCAGGCGGGGGAAGAGAAGTAGAGGCAACGGCATTGCGGCCTCGGTGTACATGCGTTGGGGCCCATGCCATCTGAACGGGTGCACAACAACATTAGATTTGGCAGGTGCATGTAAAAACGCCTACGAAAGTGTGAAAAAGCCCTGACTGTGATGCATATTAATACACTATCACACTGGAAATCTCCAGCTGGTATAATGGGCAGTTGTGCATCGACTATCATGTTTTCACTGATCCTCTTTAATCATAGAGTAACAGCCACCTTAAGGCTTCATTCACACAAGCGCATATTGGCCGGCGTTTTCACGGCTCGCCAATATATGCTTCCATCTGGGGCGTAGAAACTCGTGAATGGGCGCACAAATCTAATATTTGTGCACCCGTTCACATGGCATGGGATCCGGTGCATATGCACCGAGCCCACCATGCCACCACCCATTTCCCCTGCCTCTGCATCGCAGGGTCACCTCTCATCTCCTCTACGCTCGTTCTTTGCAATGGAAGGGGGCGGGGGTGAAGCTAAGCAGGGACCTCCCCCACCTCCTCCCATTGATGGCTATGGACAAGGGGCGGGAAGGGGGCCATAGCTTTGCTCCACCTACGCCCTGCCCCTCGTCCATAGCCATCAATGGGAGGGGCGGGAAGGATCAGTGATTAGCCCCGCCTCCTTCCATTGTACAGAATGAGCGGGGAGGCCATGCTGCCAAACTCCATCCCACCTACAGCCGCTGCTATGGGCTCCCATAGGAGCGCATGCAGTGGCCGACGTATTTCGGCCCAAAAGATAGTTCCAGGAATATCTTTTGGGCCAGATTTAAAAACGCCCGGCACTATATTGGTCTTGCTGGGCGCTTTTAGATCTCAGTAATACGCTCATGTGATCTGATGCATTGGAATCCAATATATCAGATAACAGCGCATATTGGCTATCCTCTCTAATGCATTTTCAATCATTTTGAAGCCATTTATTAGCCGGATGTCGTGACGTTTTGCAAAATAAATTTTCTCAAATGTTCACTATTTGCTGTATACCTGTAGAACTGACTGAGACAAATCATATGATACCTCACAAGGTTTGGCAGCATGCCGGAGTCTAGAACTACACTAACTTTAGGTGTGCGGCACAGCAATTTTAGTCCCTTAAGGAGGCGGTGTTATTGCATCACCAGAACTCGTCATACTGAGGTCAGACTCTTGTTACTGGGTACCTTGGCCGTTCCTCTTCACAATGAGATATTTAACACTATCGTCATACATCCAGAAATTAGTTTACTTTTAAAACTGTCATGTTTCTGTATCGCTCACCGGCCCGAGTATGGCTCCTGAACTATACACACATTCTACGTCAAGTCTGCTCTCTGCTGTTATACTAGAGGCAGCTTAGCAGAGTTATAGTGTTCAGCTGGTGGAAGACCGGCCCAGTTCAGGTGATACTATGGATACTTTTTAAGAATTAGGTTGCCTTTAGTGCACTTTCAGCACGGTTGCTACATGTGGATATGCAATAAAAAAGAGCTACAGTATGGAGATGTTCTCTAAACCGTATTACACAGTTTTAAGCTAAAACTTATAGTTACATGGGAGTGGAGGGGCTCACGTTGCTATTGTATTGCTGCTCTTCTTCAGAAGGAATGAGCGTCGCTGCTGCTCCAGGAAAAGCCCCGACTCCTTGATGATGTGGGTGCTGATGTGATTAGTGCTTTGTGATTAGCATGTCACCTGCTCTGGTAACAGTCGGAAGAGTGTCACATAAGCGCCGGATAGTGCCATTTGTGGAGAGGCGTGGCACATGCCACGTGGTGTGCTGTGAGCCCCTACGAGGAGGGAGTGCTGAGGAGACCCTGCTGCCACAACTGCAGAAGGGATGGCCCATATGAGAACTACAGATACTGAAGAGTGTCCCAGAATGTGTGCAGGGGCAGAGGTTGTCCACCACCTGAGCTGTGGCTTGTCAATGGTGGAATCTGCTTATATGCTCCCCCCACCCCACCCCCTCCCATTGCAAACAGCCAGAGGGGAGGAGAGCCGCAGAGAGCTGGCAAAGGGGGAGGGAAGAGGAAGACGGCTCATATGGTAGCGTATATCGTCCGGCCGTGAAAACGTTGTCCGATATACGCTCATGGGAATAAGCCCTTAAGTTGTTAAATGCCTTAAAGGGATTTTCCCCCAACTTCAGACCAGCATCACATGAGCTTATGCATATTTGAATGCATGGCGTTTTTGAGGGATGAACTATGCTTTTTTGTGCGCGCATCGGTGTATTCTACTCTACGCAAAGCATGCGCATTTCTGTTAAGTCGCCCTGATTTATACGGCTTTTCAGTCTACTGAGTACCAAATGTGTTCTTTTTTCATTAGAATTACACAGTGTTTTACACATCTCCTAGTTCATTGCTCATGCATTTGCACACTCTCTATTGACTTCTATGGAGGCCTTTAGTGTGCAAATGTGTAGGAAAAAAGAGCATGGTGAGGGGTTTTTGTGCAACCGAAATGTGTAGAAAAAATACAGGCATGTGAACGAATCCAATGAAATGAATTGGTTCTATTCTCTATGTATTGTACACATATATTTTGTGTGTGCCTAAGCCTGTGTGGCACAGGCCTTAAATTGCTTTACAACCACTTAGTTCTTCCTGGTTGTTGACTAGGACATGTGATCCTTAAGGTCCCCATACACAGTGGACTACAGTTATTACCTCAACCTGCCAATTTTGGTTGGATGACCCGTATATGGGGCCCTTTGATCTTCTCCCAACAGATGGTGTTGGGGAATCAAGGACCAGGTATGTTGAATGTTAAAGCCTGATCCTTTTGTCCCCCTGGAGATAAGTTGCCACCAGAAATGTCTGCTATGGCCAAACCAAGCACTCATGTGTAAGAAGAGCAGAATGGCAAAAGAGGAAGAGCTAAGCCAACTCTATAGCCCACTATATGGTAAGCCAGGGCCTGCCACTGAATCCAGCAACCACCAATGGCTATTATGTGATACACAAAGCGTTTTACACATATGGCCATGGGAACGAGCCCTTACAGGTGTTATTCCAGGATTGAAAGTTATCCTCTGTTTACAAGATAGGGGATGCATTTCAAATCACTAGGAATCTGAGTAGTGGAACGCCCCAATTCTGAGAACAGGGTCCACTACATCCAGGAATGAACAGAATGGCAGTTCTTAATGCACCCTGTTGCTTCATTAATTTCGATGGAACCGCTGGAGACAGCAGAGTTCAAGCGCTCAGCTATTCCTCTGTCAGTCATATTGAAATTACTGAAGTTGTAATGTTCATGCTCAACCATCGCTTCATTCATTTGGAGGCCTTTGGGACCTGCGTTGGACCCCCAATCAGAAAGTCATTCTCAGTCCTGTGAATAGGGATAACGCTCAAACTTGGCAAACCTCTTTAAAATGGTCATACACATGGAGATGAACTGCCACCTGAGATGCCTGACACAGCAGCTACTCCCTCTACCTATTGATGACACATAAACACTTAGCCAAGCCGAGCATATATATGTATGCAAAGCTGGGAGTTATAGCTGTTGGCCAAATAAATATTTGGTTGACCAGTAGTATTGAGTGAACTTTTGAGAAGTTCGATTGGGCCGGTTTGCCAAATTCCGGCAAAAAGTTAATTTTAGTCCACATTAGTTTGAACCAAACCAGAACTTCAGCAGTAATCTGTCAATTAGTCTGACCTTTAGTTTTCAACCCTTATTTTTCTTCTTCTGCTAATTTATGACCAGCCCCCCATACCATTTTCCTTGCCACCCGGCTAGACCATCATGATGATTCCTTGCAATCATAACTTGTCTCTACAGAATTTGACACTCAGACAACTTTGACTTCTCAATTTCCCAACCACCTGGCTTTATTTTTCAAACTTGCATGCAATGTCCCCATCCATGCCACAGTTAGTAGTAATGCCACCCATACTTAAAAGCCTGAGAGCATGTATGGTAACGTTGTTTGTGTTTGTCCCCCCTTCAGATTTTATCCAAGATTTGGCTCCTATGATCAGCACGACACATCAGAGAGTCAGTACAGCTTGAAGAGAAGAAGAGAACACCAGCTCCAGCTGCAGTACAGAGAGTGAACCTGATATGACAAAGCAAGAACGGCTCACCCCTGTCGCCAGTCTCTCCTCTGCAACCTCTATAACCTAATAAGTCTGGAGGTTATGGACATCACAGAGTGAATTCCTCTGGGACATCCTCTATGGGTATAAGAGTTCTTAAGGGGCTTTACGAGTAATAAGGCATGGTGGCAGTGGGGGTTGGGGGTGGAGTCATGTGGTTGATTGGAAGGCTCCAACAGGAACGCCATCAGTCGTGTTCTGTAAACCTAGCAGGGCTTCTAAATTACAAGCCCATGTGACACATTTACGGGAGACCACCAGACCAGAACATCTGGTAACGTCACCTGTCAGATGCTGTTCCCACACGGAATCCAACCCTGCCTGCGGCCGGTAAACCCTGCAAACCTGTATTCTCCCTTTTGTGACGTCTCCACTTCTGGGTTTGCTGTACTGTGCATAGTCCTCATGGCACGCTGTTGGACATGTGCAGTACAGTTGTTTTTTTTTATATCCCCTGCTTTCTCATGGGATCTGCGGCATCATCGTAGTATCAGCTGAGGGTGTGCCGTGGATCAGACAGCTTCCATTGACTGCAATGGAAGCCGTCTGTGGGGGAACTTCAACAATATGGAGCACACTGCGATTTGTTTTACAAACCAAAAGGTCTGCAAAAGAAATCTGCATGCTTTAATTAATTTGCGTACTCCCATGTTTCCTTAAGGGCGGCTTGATTTGCTGATCTCTTGTTCAGGTGCCGCACGCGTATTCCTCAAATCAAACCCACCCACGGACATTAGGCCTTAGGCCTCTTTCCCATGGGCGTATATCGGCCTGCCATTTTCACGGTCGGCTGATATATGCTGTGATCTGATGCATTCTATTCCAATGCATCAGATCACATGGCCATATTCCCGTGACATAAAAGAGCCGGCCGGCCAATATAGCACTGGGCATTTTCATGTTAGGCCCAAAAGAAAGTCCTGGAACTATCTTTTGGGCCCGAATACATTGGTCACTGCATTAACTCCTATAGAAGCCAATGACAGCAGCTGGAGAAGAGAGTTGGGAGGGAGTTTAGCAGCGTGACTGCTAAACTCTCTCCTTCTCTCTCCTCCGCTCCGGCTGATTGTAATGTGAGGGGGCAGGATGGGGGCAGAACTAAGCTACCGCACCCTCCCCATCCCTTATTCACAGCCAGCAATCTGAGGAGGCGGGATGGGGTAGCACTTAGCTCTGCCCCCTCACCGCCCTCTTCCATTGCAATCAGACGATGGGGAGGAGAGATTTAGCTGAGCCGGAAAGGGGAAGGGAAGAGCAACGGCATGGCAGCCACGGTGTATATGCGCCGGGGCCCATGCCGTCTGAACGGGCACACAAACATTAGATTTGTGCGCCTGTTCACCAGCTTTTACGCCCCAGACGGTAGTGTATATCGTCCAGCCATGAAAACGGCGGCCGATATATATGCTCATGCGAATGAAGCCTCAGTTTCAGAAAAACCCTTTAAATTGCTGCCAAAGGTTCAGTGAACAAGGCTTAATAAGGTTAATGATCATAATGAGCAATGTGGCTTTACGCCAGATAAATCGGTCGGCAATGATCTGCGGTATCACTAGTTTCCCTGAAATAAGGGTAACACTCAATTCCTTCACTTGATGCATCAGAAGCGTTTAATTGCATAGAGTGGATGTATTTGTAGTTTGTAGGAAACATCACTTCTGCTATCTTTATCATAATTAGTCATTTTTAAAAATATAACTCTTTTTTTGGTCTATTAGTTCATTGGCCGAAATCTGCCTTGTCTTATCCCGACTCCAATACACCCCCAGGATGATCCCCCCAACGTATACCACCAAATGTAATTTTCCGTTATTGAAGGGTAATAATTCTCTGAAGGGTTTAGGACTATTCAGCGCTGAAAAATCGCTCTTGTGAAAATGGCGCAGTTGTTGAAGGTGATCTTTATCATTGTAAAAAGTGCTATCTGGACCCTACTGAAATAGTTTAAAACCTTTGTCCATCAACCATTTAATACCGGAGAAGATTATGGCCTCAATTACAGCCCATATATACATACAGAGGTCAGTTAGATTCTTCTTGGTAAATACGCATAGAGGTAAGGTAGATTCTCTTTTGTATATACACACAGAGGTCAGTTAGATTCTATTCAGTATATACACATAGAGGTGAGGTAGATTCTCCTCAGTATATACACATAGAGGTGAGGTAGATTCTCCTCAGTATATACACATAGGGGTGGGTAGAGTCTCCTCAGTATATACACATAAATGTGAGGTAGATTCTCCTCAGTATATGTACACAAAGATCAGTTAGATTCTCTTCAGTATATATACATACAAGTGAGGTAGATTCTCCTCAGTATACAAATTATTTCCCTAGGCTTTATGGTTTCTGAGAAAGGAACTATCTTATGTATTGCGGATTTTTGCACAGTTTTTCACATTTAGATTTGAATATTAAAGTTGTGACCCCTTTACTTTTCCAATTTAGGATGTAAAGAATGGTCGTGCCAAATTTCACGTTTGTGTGGTACAGATGTGTGTTATTAGTTACATTACATACAGTAGGGGGTCACTTACTTTTACAGTTAGAATTGAACAATCAAGTTGTGACCCCCTTACTTTTCCTATTTAGGACCTAAACAAAGGTCTTGCCAAATTTCAAGTTTGTGCAGTACAGATTTGTGTTATTAGTTACATTATATAGGGGGGTCACTTACTTTTGAGTTTAGAATTGAATTATCAAGTTGCGACCCCCCATAGTTTCCTATTTAGGACCTAAAGAATAGTGGTGCCAAATTTCAAGTTTGTACAACATCGGGAAGTTAGAGAGTTAGATTAGGTGTATAGCATAGCGGGGTCACTTACTTTTGCACTTAGCATTGAAAAATCAAGTTGCAATCCCTTTACTTTTCCTATTTAGGACCTTAAGAATGCATGTGCCAAATTTCGTGTTTGTGCAATACAGATGTGTGTTATTAGTTACATTACACAGGGGGTCACTTACTTTTACACTAAATAATCAAGCTGCGACCCCTTTACTTTTCTATTAATGACATATGGAATGGTGACACTAAATTTCACGTTTGTACGACACCAGGAAGTTACATATCATAAGGGGTCACTTACTTTTGCACTTAGCATTGAATAATAATCAAGTTGAGACCCTTTCACCTTTCCTGCTTGGTACCTAAATAATATTTGTGCCAAATTTCAAGTTTTTGCACAACCCTGGGAAGTTACATAACATAGGGGGTCATTTACTTTTGCACTCAGCATTAAATAATCAAGTTGTTTGTGTGCAGGCGACCTTAGTCAGTGAGTGAGTCAGTCTGTGAGTGAGTTAGTCTGTGAGTGAATCAGTCTGTGAGGGCTTTCGCCTTTATATATATAGATTCTGTATTATTGGCATATATGAGTGATTGTCATGGATCTATCAGTGTTATAATCACTAGACAAGACCACACAATTACAGTCTATTGAAATAATGATGTTGTTGCCCCTTTTACAAGGGGGGCTGGCAGGGAAATTAGAGACCATTTTAGCTATACAGAATATGATTGGTTGCTCAGACTCTTCTGGTTCCTAACAGCTGCAGCTTGTGATGTCACGGAATGTTGTGGCTGTCGGCCCCTCCCCCTTTCATTATGCACATTATTACATCACAGACATTATGATATCACAGAGGTTATATAAGGAGCTGCACCGCCAACATTCTGTAGAGAGTTGCAGTTGGCGTTAGAGGTAAGTCCGCTATATGTGAAGCTCCTGTATTGTACTTCATTATCTCCTATCTTGGGTCCTCTTCTTCAGCTGTGATCACTACTTTCCTTTTCCTCCTTTTCCTGTAAATCCATCTGTGTTGTAAATGTACAATGTGACATTATGTGGTGCGGGTACAAGTTGTTATATGGATGTAGCAAGTGTTAGCATGTAATCCACCGCCAGAATGCTTGTAGGGAATGTGTTATCCATTATAAGCATCACCTAAGTCCTGGTGCTTCTAGTTTAGGTGACGTGGAGTCCTGGGAGCCTCTTTTACTTTTCACCTGCTTCCAGGTTCCTGCACTGTCCCCGTCACAGTCAGCACACAGCAAGTTTAGCTCTTTATAGAAAGCTGTGAGCGCACTCGCACAAAGATTAATGGGTTAATATTTATACCTATTATTAGGATTGATAGCTGTCAGATATTAGACATGGAGTTTACAGTTTTTTACTATGTTGCTGGTGGTACAGCGGTCGGTGGGCTGTCCACCATACTTGGGGTCTGGTCGATGGTCTGTACACCATACTTGGGGTCCGGTCGGTGGGCTGTCCACCATACTTGGGGTCTGGTCGGTGGGCTGTCCACCATACTTGAGGTCTGGTCGGTGGGCTGTCCACCATACTTTGGGTCTGGTCGGTGGGCTGTCCACCATACTTGGGGTCCGGTCGGTGGGCTGTACACCATACTTGGGGTCTGGTTGGTGGGCTCTCCACCATACTTGGGGTCTGGTCGATGGGCTGTACACCATACTTGGGGTCCGGTCGGTGGGCTGTACACCATACTTGGGGTCTGGTCGGTGGGCTGTACACCATACTTGGGGTCTGGTTGGTGGGCTGTCCACCATACTTGGGGTCTGGTCGATGGGCTGTACACCATACTTGGGGTCTGGTCGGTGGGCTGTCCACCATACTTGGGGTCTGGTCGGTGGGCTGTCCACCATACTTGGGGTCTGGTCGGTGGGCTGTCCACCATACTTGAGGTCTGGTTGGTGGGCTCTCCACCATACTTGGGGTCTGGGTTCGGTTCAGTGGAGGGTTTTATCTTTCTTCTGACCAACATCCAGTAATTACATGAGATAAGTACGGCGTGTGATACTCATTTACCAGCTGCAGACAGTGCAGCCTATGATGCCTGCTGTCAGGGTTCAGTTCCAGGTGCAGATTATAATTGTATCTATTTCATGTTATTATTTGTTACTTTGTTGCATATACAGTATTTACTAATACAGCATGTCTAGAATGCAGGATTGTACCAGATTGCTTATTTTTCTAGCCCCTATTGCCTGATTATAACATCCCTCACTGTATCACTGTGCTAATGTGGATTCAGATTCTATTAGGTTGCATTCACACTTGGTAGATTTAATCTAGTTCTGCATGGGCAATCATGATTTTGCCGTGAGAAAATCGTGGCAAAATCCCTAACAGCTGCAGCTTGTGATGTCACGGAACGTTGTGGCTATTGGCCCCTCTATCTTTCATTATGCACATTATGACATCACAGACATTTTGACATCACAGAGGTTATATAAGGAGCTGCAGCGCCAACATTCTGTAGAGAGTTGCAGTTGGCGTTAGAGGTAAGTCCACTATATGTGGAGCTCCTGTATTGTACTTCATTATCTCCTATCTTGGGTCCTCTTCTTCAGCTGTGATCACTACTTTCCTTTTCCTCCTTTTCCAGTAAATCCATCTGTGTTGTAAATGTACAATGTGACATTATGTGGTGCGGGTACAAGTTGTTATATGGATGTAGCAAGTGTTAGCATGTCACCCACCGCCAGAATGCTTGTAGGGAATGTCTTATCCACTATAAGCATTAGCTAAGTTCTAGTGCTTCTAGTTTAGGTGACATGAAGTCTGGGGAGCCTCTTTTTTTTCTCACCCACTTCCACGTTCCTACGATGTCCCCATCACAGTCAGTGCACAGCAAGTTTACCTCTTTACAGAGCGCTGTGTGTGCGCTCCCACAGAGGTGAATGGTTTGATATACCTATTTTTAGCATTGCTATCAGTCACATATTAGACATGGGTTCTACAGTTTTTCACTATGTTGCTGGTGGTACACCGGTCAGTGGGCTGTCCACCATACATAGGGGCTGGTCGGTGGGCTGTCCACCATACTTGGGGTCTGGTCGGTGGGCTGTCCACCATACTTGGGGTCTGGGTTCAGTTCAGTGGAGGGTTTTGTCTTTCTGCTGACAAACATCCAGTAACTACATGAGATAGGTACGGAGTGTGATACTCATTTACCAGCTGCAATGTTTTCACTCATGCGATGTTGCAAAAGAAAAAAAAAATCGCAGCACGTCCTGTCTATCTGCGTTTTGCAGGTTTTTTTCATCTCCCATGTTTCCGCATGGAGCCTCCTTTTTTTCATATTGCAAAGATTGAAAGTGTGATTTTCATGGCTATAAAGGTCCTCAATGTCTGGGAGGGGCATACACTGAAAGGATAAGAGCCTGTAATTAATTATTATATAATAGTAATATTTATAGTGTACAGTCCTATAAACCTGATATGTATCTATTATCTCGCTATCCATCATCCAACCATCCAACATCTCCACATCCATCCTCCACAATTACCTTCTATAGAGATGACAATGTTGCCCCATGTACAAGGTTTTGGAGGCTGGGGAAAGAATTTAGAGACTATTTTATGTATATGAAATTTGATTTCATCTTGTCCCTAATTGCTGCTTGTGATGTCACCAAATGTTGTTGGCTCAACCCCCACATAGTGTGACAGCATGTATATGGTATAAGGAGCTGCTGAGCCAACATTGCATTGAGGGTTGTAGTTGGTGGCAGGTATGTCCACTACATCTGGAGCGCAGTTGTGTCCTTCTTTATTTTCTAGCATGTCCGTAGCTTTCCTTGAGGTGGCGGTAGAGGTTGGGGATGGTTTTGTTATAGAATAATGGCTGACCCTCATACCTAGATTTTAACTGATTTTAATTGATCTTATTTATTCTTTAACAGTATTGAGAGAGAGAGAGATAGAGAGAGAACGAGCTTATTACAGAGATAGAGTTAAAGAAAGTATATCCAGTTATGATGTAAGTATCTTGTTATATGACCCTTGGGTGATATTTAGATAAATAGATGGACACCATGAAAACAAGTGTAACAAGGTGCAACCAACCTATGGCATAAACCAGCATAATGCCAACAAATACAGAGTCCATATGGAAGAACCTGTTGTGCCCTCAAATATCACAAACATATAACACATTTTATTAGTCATACTAAATTTCCCTTAAAAAACAAGTATGTGTGAACGTGATCTGCAAGGATGGATTCAGAACCAAATTGGTTCAGAGTGCTTCCACATGGATGAGCGGCCCAGAGAATGCCACAGAAAAATTCCCCAGACTGTAACTCTGCTTCCACCGGCTTGTGTTCTTCCAGCAGTGGTTGCAGGGTGTTTGTTCTCTGATGTTTCTTATCTGACACGCCAACGTCCATCTATTCATCTATCATTATCAGAAGTCCTGCCTCTATCTGGAAAATGATGACAGGCGCTGATGTTCCAGAATTTTACACCCTGTAGTAGGGAGACAATGTCCTAGATTATCACCATCTTCTTTTTCTTTCTAATAGGACCCACGAGGAAGAAGCGTTAACATTCTACGCATTACCGGCTTTTTATAACAACTGTGCCGAGGAGTTACCACAAAAAAATCTAAGAATCTTCTTGCAAAAACAGTAAGTATTTCTCTGTAGGACCCCCATGATAGTGACTGTTACCACAATACCACGTGTTATTCTTCACAGACATAACCCCACACTCATCAGATAATCACACATCAGGGACATGGGGCGATAGATAACACAATGATAAAAGCGGGAATGTAGAAGCAAATACAACACAAATATTAGCTATCACCCAGGAGCCACTATTATCATGTTACTCTTCTTCATTGCTCTCTTGTGAGGGAAGAGAAGCCGATATCACCAACTGGCTATGGCAAGCCAATCATATAAAATAGACCTTCATACAATCACCGGAAAATGTCAGCTGCACTCTGATTGGTTGTTATTGAAAATTGCTAGTTTATAATTCTTTCCTTTTCTTCTCCCACAGGTGGCGGGAGACCACCAATAACAACAGTGTGGTTTATTACCAGTAAGTATCTCCTAGCATGACGACCCTATTGTTCTAGTGTTATTGGAATTGCTGTTTTTTCTTTCTAAAGGCCCATTTATACGCAACGATTTAGCTCAAAAGACATCTTTTGAGTGATAATCGTTGTGTGCATTTACATGGCAAGATGATCGCTCAAAATTCGCTCAAACGGCAGTTTGAGTGACAGTTTTGAGTGTTCACTTTGCATAAGTGTGTAAATGAAGCTCACGCTGTATGCATCTTTTGCATATATCTGTTGTCTTCTCGGAGTGCTCAGCTGGAATATAGGTGTATGCTCCAAGTGAACTATACAGAAGACAGCTAGAGTGCTGTCTTCTGCATAATTCTGCTGTATTTACGTAGCGCTCCACTAGTAGTATATAGCTGAGCACTCCGAGCAGGATATGCAGAACATAGCAGGACCGCTGTCTTCAGCATACTCCTGCTGTGTTCTCCGAGCAGGACACCAGCTGAAACAATAGTATCAGTGGGATCCCGCTAAGAACTCAAGGCACGGCGCTGATAAGGCTCATCGTTCTCTTTCAGCTAGTTGTTAATGAAAAATGTACAAATTCCATTCAGTTTGACCAAATGATTCTTGCTCAAAAGACGGCTTTGATTGATTTTTGATCAAGAATTCTTGGGTTTAAATGGGACTTAATTCTGGACTTAATAAAAGGACAGCAAGGAGTGACAGTTCATTAGTAACCCCCATCTCCCCCAAAATGGGGGACTTAACTTATTTAAATGATGTCACTATAATAAACCCCATATGGGACCTCTGATGGCAAAATTACAAAGTTATGGCTATCAGAACATGGAGATGCAAAAATATCAAAAGTCACTGCTTCCTTAAAGCCTAAAATACACCAATCCTAAAAGGGTTAACCCTACCACCTGGAGATTTTCTTTTTCTATGTACGATTATATTATCCTCTGGCCCCATTAGCCACCAGAACTAAATGTATGTATATGTTATGTGTTGTTCAACAGAGAAGAAGATGATGAGGAGGAGGATGATCAGATACCTTCCGGCCTCGAGGATTCCATCATTATGGACAAATCCGACAGCATCACTGTGTAAGTACTGAATCATCTCCAATGGGCCTATTGTATAAATATATCATGTATCAAACACCACTATATCTATAATATTTATGTATTGTTTTAATAGCGAAGAGGACAAGGCAGAACAAGCCACCATCACTGCCTGTCCTAGTGCCCCCCTCCTGGACGAATCTACCAACATCGTTCTGTAAGTACCGCATCCTCTACAATGGGCTTATTGTACACACCGTATATGACACAACATTACACATAGTTTATTGATAATGACTTGTACTATCCAGACTGACAGTCATATACAACATGGCGGTACACACTGGATATCACATAGGAATTATTCACAGGATGACTGGATAGGACTTATGTTAGTATACGGATTATTATTGTGGTTGGGTTGCACTCTTCTGCTGCACATTACAATACATGGAGCCATTAGTTCAGTCATGGACATCCACACATTATAAGGCGGAGAATTTACTTAGAGTCTTTGGCCAGTTTTCTGGTAGGAAAAAAAAATGGTTAATTTTACAGCACACTGAATTTGACAGCTGACAGCTGGCATAGAGTCCACATTCTGGCGCACAGATTGGCCAGAGATATGCCAAACTTAGTAAGAAATGATCGCCTCTTAATAGATTTAGCGCACTTTGGATTTAGACTGCCATATACAGCGACGTACATTTCCCCAAATGTGTGTGGAACTAGTTCCATGTAGAACTATGTATCACAGACAAGATGGGTTGGGATGATTCTGATGGAGTGTTGTCCGTCTTCTGGTGATGGTGCGGGGTGCGAACAGCTCTGATAGACATCTACCCATCCATCAATTACCAAAGTGTTGCTTATATCTGAAAAATGATGGCGGGCACTGATGTTCCTGAATTCTACACCCTGTAGTAGGGAGACGATGTCCTAGATTATCACTATCTTCTTTACTCTCCAATAGGACCCAGGAGGAAGAAGCGTTAACATTCTACGCATTACCGGCTTATTATAACAACTGTGCCGAGGAGTTGCCACAAAAAAATCTAAGAATCTTCTTGCAAAAGCAGTAAGTATTTCACTGTAGGACCCCCATGATAGTGACTGTTACCACAATACCTGGTGCTATTCTTCACAGACATAACTCCACACTCATCAGATAATCACACATCAGGGACAAGGGGCCATAGATAACACAATGATAAAAGCGGGAATGTAGAAGGAAATACAACACAAATATCAGCTATCACCCAGGAGCCCCTATTATCGTGTTAATTTTCTTCATTGCTCACTTGCAAGGGGAGAGAAGCTGCTATCACCAACTAGCCATAGTAAGCCAATCATATAAAGTAGACCTTCTTACAGTCACCAGAAAATGTGAGCTACAATCTGATTGGTTGTTACAGAAAATTCCTTGTTTATAATTCTTTCCTTTTCTTCTCCCACAGGTGGCGGGAGACCACCAACAACAACAGCGTGGTTCATTACCAGTAAGTATCTCCTAGCATGACGACCCTATTGTTCTAGTGTTTTTGGAAATGGTGTTTTTCTTTGTAAAGGCCCTTTTAGATGCATTGATTCTCGCTCAAAAGACATCTTTTGAGCGATAATTATTGTGTGCATTTACATGGCAAGATGATTGCTCAAAATTCGCTCAAACGGCAGTTTTGAGCATTCACTTTTCATAAGTGTGTAAATGAAGGCTCACACTCTATGCAGAAGACAAGTGGGGCCACTATCTTTTGCATACACCTGTTGTCTTCTCGGAGTGCTCAGCTGGTATACAGCTGTGCGCCCTGAGCAGAGTATACTGAAGATAGCTGGAGTGCTGTTTTCTGCATAATCCTGCTGTGTTCTCGGAGCGCTCAGCTAGTACATAGCTGAGCGCTCTGAGCGGGGTATGCAGAACATAGATGGACCGCTGTCTTCTGCATACTCCTGCTGTGTTCTTCAAGCGGGACATTAGCTAAAACAATAGTATCAGCGGTATACCACTGAGAATTCATCATGCGGCACTGATAGGGCACATCGTTCTCTTTCAGCTTGCTGAAAGAGATCGAAGAACAACTTGTTAATGAAAATCGCACAAAGTCTATTCAGTTAGACCCAACAATTCTTGCTCAAAAGATGGCTTTGAGCGATTTTTGGTCGAGAATCATTGGGTTTAAATGGAACTTAAGTCTTCTCCTAATAAAAGGACAGTTGAGAGTGACAGTTCATTAGTAACCCCCATCTACCCCAAAATGGGGCACTTAACTTATTTAAATTATCACACTATAATAAACCCCATATGGGACCTCTGATGGCAAAATTACAAAGTTATGGCTATCAGTACATGGAGATGCAAAAATATCAAAAGTCACTGCTTCCTTAAAGCCTAAAATACACCAGTCCTGATTTTCTTTTTCTATGTACGGTTATATTATCCTCTGGCCCCATTAGCCACCAGAACCCAATGTATATATATGTCATGTCTTGTTCAACAGAGAAGAAGATGATGAAGACGAGGCTGATGAGACACCTTCCAGCCTCGAGGATCCAAGCATTATGGACACAACCGACAGCATCACCGTGTAAGTACTGAATCATCTCCAATGGGCTTATTGTATAAATATATCATATATGACACAACACTATATATATAATATTTATGTATTGTTTTAATAGCGAAGAGGACAAGGCAGAACAGGAGTCCATCACTGCCTGTCCTAGTGACCCCCTCCTGGACGAATCTACCAACATCGTTCTGTAAGTACCACATCCTCTACAATGGGCTTATTGTACACACCGTATATGACACAACATTAGATATAGTTCAATAATAATGACTTGTACTATCCAGACTGACAGTAATATACAACATGGCTGTACACACTGGATATCACATAGATGATGAGTTGGGTCGGTACACCGGACACATTCACAGGATGTCTGGATAGGACTTATGTTAGTATACGGATTAGTATTTTGGTTGGGTTGCGCTCTTGTGCTTCACATTACAAGGCATGGTGCCATTAGTTCAGTCATAAACGTTTATCCTAAAACTACAAGGGCAAAAATTTACTTAGAGTCTTTGGCCAGTTTTACTATGATTTATGCTAATATCTGGCATAAGTTATGGAACAAATCTGCAGCAGCTGACAACTGGCTTACACTCCACATTCTGCGCTGATAGACATCTACCCATCCATCATTTACCAAAGTGCTGCTGGTATCTGGAAAATGATGGCGGGCACTGATGTTCCTGAATTCTACACCTTGTAGTAAGGAGACGATGTCCTAGATTATCACTATCTTCTTTACTATCCAATAGGACCCAGGAGGAGAAAGCAGCGGCATACTCAGTTTTTCCAACGTATTATAACAACCGTGCGAATGAGTTGCCGCAAAAAAATCTAAGAATCTTCTTGCAAAAACAGTAAGTATTTCTCTGTAGGACCCCCATGATAGTCACTGTTGCCACAATTCCTGGTGCTATTCTTCACAGACATAACTCCACACTCATCAGATATTCACACATCAGGGACAAGGGGCGATAGATAACACAATGATAAAAGCGGGACTGTAGAAGGAAATACAACACAAATATCAGCTATCACCCAGGAGCCCCTATTATCATGTTACTCTTCTTCATTGCTCTCTTGCGAGGGAAGAGAAGCCGATATCACCGACTGGCTATGGCAAGCCAATCATACAAAGTAAACCTTCATACAGTCACTAGAAAATGTCAGCTACAATCTGATTGCTTGTTAATGAAAATTCCTTGTTCATAATTCTTTCTTTTTCTTCTCCCATAGGTGGCGGGAGACCACCAACAACAATAATGTGGTTTACTACCAGTAAGTATCTCCTAGCATGATGACCCTATTGTTCTAGTGTTATAAGAATTGCTCTTTTTTTCTTTTTAAAGGCCCATTCAGACACAACGATTCTCAGTCAAACAACATCTTTTGAGCAATAATCGTTGTGTGCATTTACACGGCAAGATGATCCCTCAAAATTTGCTTAAATGGCAGTTTGGTTGAGAATTTTGAGCGCTCACTTTACATAAGTGTATAAATAAATGTATGCAGAATACAAGCGAGGCTGCTATCTTCTGCATATAGCTGTTGTCTTCTTGGAGCACTGAGCTTGAATACAGCTGTGCGCTCCAAGAGGAGCATAGAGTGGACAGATGGAGCGCTATCTTCTTCATACTCCAGCTGTTTTCATAGAGCGCTCAGCTAGTATACCAGCTGAGAGCTCCGAGACGGGGATGCAGAACATAACTGGGCCGCTGTCTTCTGCATACTACTGCTGTGTTCTCCAAGTGGGACACCAGCTGAAACAATAGTATCAGCGGTATGCTGAAGGATATCGTTGAACAACTCATTAATGAAAAATGCACAAAGTCTGTGCAGTTAGACCGAATGATTCTTGCTCAAAAGACGGCTTTGAGCAATTTTTGATCGGGAATCTTTAGCTTTAAATGGGCCTTAATTCTCCTTCTGATAAAAAGACAGCAAGGAGTGACAGTTCATTAGTAACCCCCATCTACCCCAAAATGGGACACATAACCCCATATGGGACCTCTGATGGCAAAATTACAAAGTTATGGCTATCAGTACATGGAGATGCAAAAATATCAAAAGTCACTGCTCCCTTAAAGCCTAAAATACACCAGTCCTGAAAGGGTTAACACTACCGCCTGTAGATTTTCTTTTTCTATGTACGGTTATATTATCCTCTGGCCCCATTAGCCACCAGAACTAAATGTATATATATGTCATGTCTTGTTCAACAGAGAAGAAGATGATGAAGACGAGGCTGATGAGACACCTTCCAGCCTCGAGGATCCAAGCATTATGGACACAACCGACAGCATCACCGTGTAAGTACTGAATCATCTCCAATAGGCTTATTGTATAAATATATCACATATTACACAACACTATATATATAATATTTATGTATTGTTTAATAGCGAAGAGGACAAGGCAGAACAGGAATCCATCACTGCCTGTCCTAGTGACCCCCTCCTGGATGAATCTACCAACATCGTTCTGTAAGTACCACATCCTCTACAATGGGCTTATTGTACACACCGTATATGACACAACATTACACATAGCTCAATGATAATGACTTGTACTATCCAGACTGACAGTCATATACAACATGGCGGTACACACTGGATATCACATAGATGATGAGTCGGGTCTGTACACCGGACACATTCACAGGATGGCTGGATAGGACTTATGTTAGTATACGGATTAGTATTTTGGTTGGGTTGCGCTCTTGTGCTGCACATTACGAGGCATGGTGCCATTAGTTCAGTCATAAACGTTTATACACACACTACAAGGGCAAGAATTTACTTAGAGTATTTGGTCAGTTTTCTGCTGAAAAAAAAGCTAATTTTACAGAACACTAAATTTGGGCACAAAAATTGTGATTGTTATTCATTTTTTCACCTCAATCACCACTTTTGGAGAAAAAAATGAGACAAGCAAAAGGGATGTTTTGAGAGATTTACTATGATTTATGCTACTATCTGGCATAAATTATGGAACAAATCTGCAGCAGCTGACAGCTGGCTTACACTCCACATTCTGTGCTGATAGACATCTACCCATCCATCATTTACCAAAGTGCTGCTGGTATCTGGAAATTGATGGCGGGCACTGATGTTTCTGAATTCTACACCTTGTAGTGGGGAGACGATGTCCTAAATTATGACTATCTTCTTTACTATCCAATAGGACCCAGGAGGAGAAAGCAGCGGCATATTCAGTCTTTCCAACATATTATAACAACCGTGCGAATGAGTTGCCGCAAAAAAATCTAAGAATCTTCTTGCAAAAACAGTAAGTATTTCTCTGTAGGACCCCATGATAGTGACTGTTACCACAATACCAGGTGCTATTCTTCACAGACATAACCCCACACTCATCAGATAATCACACATCAGGGACAAGGGGCCATAGATAACACAATGATAAAAGCGGGACTGTAGAAGGAAATACAACACAAATATCAGCTATCACCCAGGAGCCCCTATTATCATGTTACTCTTCTTCATTGCTCTCTTGCAAGGCGAGAGAAGCCCTATATCACTGACTGGCCATGGCAAGCCAATCATACAAAGTAGACCTTCATACAGTCACCAGAAAAGGTCAGCTACAATCTGATTGGTTGTTAATGAAAATTCCTTGTTTATAATTCTTTCCTTTTCTTCTCCCACAGGTGGCTGGAGACCACCAATAACAACGGTGTGGTTTATTACCAGTAAGTATCTCCTAGCATGATGACCCTATTGTTCTAGTGTTATTGGAAATGGTGTTTTTTCTTTCTAAAAGTCCCTTTTAGACGCATTGATTCTCGCTCAAAAGACATTTTTGAGTGATAATCATTGTGTGCATTTACATGGCAAGATGATCACTCAAAATTCGCTCACACGGTAGTTTAGGTGATGGTTTTGAACGTTCACTTTGCATGAGTGTGTAAATGAAGGCTCACACTGTGTGCAGAATACAAGAGGGACAGCTATCTTTTGCATACTCCTGCTGCTTTCATGGAGCGCTCAGCGAGTATATAGCTGAGCGCTCTGAGCAGGGTATGCAGAACATAGCTGGACTGCTCTCTTCTTCATACTCCTGCTGTGTTTTCGCAGAGCTCAGCTGCTATACAGCAGAGCACTCTGAGTGGGGTATGCAAAACACAGCTGTAACGCTGTCTTCAGCATACTCCTGCTGTGTTCTCTGAGAGACACACCAGCTGAAACAATAGTATCAGCGGTATCCCACTGAGAACTCAGCGCGCAGCACTGATAAGGCTCATTGCTCTCTTTCAGCTTCATGAAAGAGGTCAATGAACAACTTGCTAATGAAAATTGTACAAAGTCTGTTCAGTTAGATCCAATGATTCTTGCTCCAAAGGCGGCTTTGAGCGATTTTTGATCAAGAATCGTTGGGCTTAAATGGGCCTTAATTCTCCTCCTAATAAAAGGACAGAAATGAGTGACAGTTCATTAGTAACCCCCATCTACCCTAAAATGGGACACTTAACTTATTTAAATTATCCCACTATAATAAACCCCACATGGGACATCTGATGGCAAAATTACAAAGTTATGGCTATCAGAACATGAACATGCAAAAATATCAAAAGTCACTGCTTCCTTAAAGCCTAAAATACACCAGTCCTGAAAGGGTTAACCCTACCACCTGGAGATTTTCTTTTTCTATGTATAGTTATATTATCCTCTGGCCCCATTAGCCACCAGAACTAAATGTATGTATATGTCATGTCTTGTTCAACAGAGAAGAAGATGATGAAGAGGAGGAAGATGAGACGCCTTCCGTCCTCAAGGATTCCAACATAATGGTCATAACCGACAGCATCACCGTGTAAGTACTGAATCATCTCCAATGGGCTTATTGTATTAATATAGTATATATCACACAACACTATATATATAATATTTATGTATTGTTTAATAGCGAAGAGGACAAGGCAGAAAAAGATAACACCACGGCCTGTCCTAGTGACCACCTTCTGGACGAATCTACCAACATCATTCAGTAAGTACTGCTTCCTCTACGATGGGCTTATTGTACACACCGTATATGACACATTACACATAGTTCATTGATAATGACTTGTATTAATCAGACTGACAGTCATATACAACATGGCGGTACACACTGGATATCACATAGATGATGAGTCGGGTCGCACAGGACGCAGTCACAGGATGGCTGGATAGAGCTTATGTTAGTATACGGATTAGTATTGCGGTTGGTTTGTGCTCTTGTGCTGCACAGTACAAGGCATGGAGCCATTAGTTCAGTCATGGATATCCACACATTACAAGGGCGAGAATTTACTTGGAGACTTTGGCCAGTTTTTTGTTGGAAAAAAATGGCTAATTTTACAGCACACTAAATATATATATATATTATCTGTTATCTAATAGGGAAGAAGACAAGAAGGAAAAGTCCAACTATCAAAGTCCAACTAATGATATTGAAGATGGCGACCTTATCAGCGAATGCCCAATAATTGATAAGGCAGAGCGCATCAAGAGGTAAGTACAGAATTATCTCCCATGGGCATATTGAAGCATTCCATCATAGGTTCATGGTATTTCATGGACGGACACAGAATATAATGTTTTAGTTTTTGTTTTGTGACATTTAGTTTCTCATCTTGTCCATTTTTTTTCCAGCAGCAGAAAGAAGACCGGAAGATGGGCCAGATTCACCAGGTGAATACAGTATTTTTTCTGTGAGGTTCATGTAGGCAGGGAAATAAAACTTAGGTTATTACATTTACATCGGGGATTTTGTTTTCTTGCTCTATTATGAGAGCAGGAAAACAGAATCCTCGGCCAAACGGTTCCCTTTTATAATAAAACCTTATGGCATTGAGCTGACGCCATTGACTATAATGGGGTCTGTTCAGTTGCTGTCATCTCGCAGCATTTTACCGGACATGTAACATTTTTTGTCCAGCGTTTCATATGTGATTTGCGCCAGCGACTCCGAACAGAAACTGGCACAGATGTGAACAAAGCTTTATAGCTTTATTTTCTCCCTACATTTGTCTGTGTATAGATTAGAGGTAATGGTGATTCTATGGTTACTGGATACCTGAATTGTACACAGTGTATACTACTATATACAGGAGTTACATGTTGTGTGGGTATATGAACATATATTGACCAAAAGTGAACTTTTAAAAATTCGGTTTGGCTGGTTCACTGAATTTCAGCATAAAGTTTGGTTCATTCCAGATTAGTTTAAACTGAACCGGAACTTCACCAATACCCCTAAAACTAGTGTATAACAGTAGTGGTGGTTCAGCTGAGACAAACCGCCCGAGATTCGGGTTCACGCTGAACTGAACTTTTAGTGACATTTAACCCAAAACAGGGTTGGACTGTTTCAGTTTGCTCATCACTAATGCGCAGATTTATGTTCAGTAGCTAAAACCACAACTTGCTAAACAAAAATAGGTACATCTAGTCCGTGTAGGAAATGATAATCAAGCACCACCTGAACCCCCAAGTCTCACACTTGTTTTCTTCTTTATTTAGAGCTTTCCGAGGACTTTTCTCCTGCTGCCGCCCAAATAAATGCCGTGACAACGGCTAGAAGCTTTCACCTCCCCAATCCCCCTTCCCTTCCCCCATAACCCTCTACTCCCTCCACTCCCATAACCCTCTCCCCAAACCCCTTCCCCACTCCATAACTCTTTCCTCTCCCCACACCCATCAGATAATCACTTTTGAGAGACCATGACCGCATGTAACGGAGTCATCTCCACTGCTGTCAACCCCTTCAAACCCCATCTTACCTAATTAACCACAGACTCCTTTTTCTTTGGATTAATTTGGCCACAGCAGTCATGTTAATTAACAAAGATAACATTGAGCATATGAAACATTTTAACCCAATGGGAAACCTAGGGAGAGATCCTTGGAGCCACAAAAAATCTGTCGCCTCACCAACATGGGAAATAGTTGTAACTTCAACCAGTCGCATACTAACCAACTCGGTTGACACTATTTCTCAAACCACGCCTCCCGCCACAAGCCAACTGATCCACCACTCATCAACTAGCCTCTAGTTGCTGACCTCCTGACACCGAGGCCAGTTAGCCACACCCTGGCTAGCCACTTCCACCATCTTTGCAGGGCACTGCCTGTCAAAGCCAAGAGGCGACAGACCCACTTACTAATCAATCACGAGGGGGAAGGTAGCTATCCAGCCCCTGCCTTTCCCCCACAATACTTTTATGCTGACTCCAAGGACCCTCCCCCTCATTGCTGCTATGACAAGGTCTCTCAAAAAATCCCCCCAACCCTTTCCCTTACCACTTGCCAGGTTAACTATTCCCTTCCTGTTAACCCTGTCATGTGTGCCTTCCGCTTATCACCCTGCGAACTTCAGTTCCAGCATTCCTTATACTTGAATAAACTTTCATTCATTCAACACTTGGTATCATTAGTTTCTGTTTCCTCCTTATTTAGATACTTTAGAAAAGTAATTTCCACCTGCATCTACAGGATGCCGGATGAACATGGATGAAAACTTTTCCCTCCCCAAACTTTCTCCTCCACCCTCCCCCCACCCACATAACTCTCTCCACTCCACAATCCCCCTCCTATCCTCAATAAAAAAAATGGATGGACTTGTACAGGACTCTCCACTGGATTGGCGACATTAGTGCCCAAGGAAGGAGTCAACCAGACCCTTGGCCATGACCAGCTTCAGATGTACTTGGGCCCTTGGGCAACGGAGTCAAAATGCACCTTGCAGCATCCCTTAAGGTGATTCCGGACACATGGCATACGCTGAGGATCTGGGAGGGCAAAATGCTAGCTTGTCATAGTGGCACTTACCTCACTCACACCTGGAGAAATGCACACAGCCAGGGCCTCTTTTAGACACCCTTAGGATAGGGATGCCCAATAGATGGTGGAACACGAAAAGAGTTTGTCACGAGTGGTGCCACCATTCTGGTACACACTGGAATGAACTCCGGTGCAGAATAAAATGAGCCACAGACAGATATGAAGTACCTCAGGTCACTGGGAATGGTGAGGGCCTCAAATAAACTTTATGTGGCAAACTTGGAGAAATGACAGTGCAGGAAATTAGTAGACTTGAACAGTAGTACCTCCACATGGCGATCCAGACTTCAGAACACCCGTGTGTGACAGACAAAATGGGTGTACCTCTACGCTGTGATCCACTAGGCCGCATAGGAAGGGATAACAGGGCCGCATAGGAAGGGATAACATAGACAGTACTTCTGCATTGGTCCTTGCCAAGCACTCAATCATGGTTGCTCTCGCTCTGCTTAGGTGGGGCTCATTCCTTCCTCCTCACATGCACATCCAAGTTGGGGGAAACCTCTACTGCTCCTCCATGCTTTACTAAATGTGGGCTAAAGGTACCACCATGTAGCTGTATGCCCTGATTACCACTACAGAAAACATGGACTTGTTTTCCTGCTCTCAAACACTCACTTATATAACCTCTCTCATATCACGTTAAAGGACATAAAGACCGTGCCCTGGCCAGGCATAAAGTATGGGGGAAGACCCATATCAAATAGACTCAAAGCAATCCCCAAGGGGAGAAGTTACCTGCGGCTGCAGACTCATTTTATTCTCGCCGGAGTTCATTCTGGTGTGTACCGGAATGGTGGTGTCACCCGTGACAAACTCCACACTCGTTCTACCATTGGTTTGTCATCCCCATCCTAGGGGTGTCAGGAAGAGGCCAAGCAACGCCCTGGTCTTGGCTGCAAGCATTCCTCCAGGAGCATGGTAAGTGCCGCCGTGACAAGCCAGCATCTTGCCCTCCCAGCTCCTCAGCGTATGCCATGTGTTCGCAGTCACCCTAGGGATGCTGCATGCAGAGTGTGTATTAGAATGTGTGCAGAGTGTATAAAGAGGTGTACAGCGTGTGTATATAGGTGTGCAGAGTGTGTAGCATGTGTATTAGAATGTGTGCAGAGTGTATATACAGGTGTGCAGAGTGTGTATACAGGTGTGCAGAGAGTGTTTGCAGAGCGTATGTACAAAGGGCAGGTAGTCCGTGCCAGTGCTGCAGGTTGCATGATAGCATGGCGATAACAGACAGAGGCGGAGACAGCAATTTTGTTTTTAATAGAAGATAGCTTTACTGAACACCAACTGCTTAAATATGGGATTACAGAACATACATGCATAAGCAAACATCGACTCTTCTAGAAATAAAGACACAACGGCTGGAGGATAATAAGACTTTATTAAGCTTTAAGCAAACATTTGAATATAAACTATTTCATGACCTTAAAACTTGCTAGCCATATTAAAGAGTCCAACCATATGGCCCTTTTACATGAGACAACTTGTCGGGCCCAGATACAAGACAGGTCGCCCCAGCGCATCTTTCCTGTGCTTTTATACAGGAATGAGCACAGCTAGTGAATGGAGCTAAAGTGGTCTGGTGCTCGCTTCGGCTCGCCGGTTCCAGTCACAGCAAACAGGCAGTTGTTTATAAGTGAACGACTACCTGTTTAGATGGGCCAAATCTGAACAATAATCGTACAGATTCCCACTGAGGACGAGCATGCAGAATGTACCAAGATGACGACCATCTACTTACACGTTCAATTATAGACTCACTCAAACTTGCTCTCACAGCCACAGTAGCTTCCCCGATGCAAAAGGAAAGAGTAGAAAAAGAAAAACTGGAAATGAGTACTACGTTCAGCAAGAACAGAACTTCTTCAGACGCTCGTGATTTTGTCCCGTTTTGTGGCCGTGAAAATCACGTCCGCAAAACAGGCTGATTTGAAACCATTCAATGGTTTCGTTTTGAGTAGCGGTATTCTCGGTTGTTAATAATATGCATGAGAAAATTCAGGCTTTTTTTCGAAGTAGCGCAGAGTTTGAATAGTCAAAAAAAAAAACAAAGAAAAAAAAACCTCTGATTAATGTGCTAATATGCTCCATAGCGGGAAGCGTATTAGCACATGCGCCTGTGTATTTAGGCTATGAAACTGAAATTGGGTTAGTGGAGAATCGTCCAAATACAATAGAAAAAGCTTCCTTCTAGAGATGAGTGAGTATACTCGCTAAGGCACATTACTCGAGCGAGTAGTGCCTTAGCCGAGTATCTCCCCGCTCGTCTCTAAAGATTCGGGGGCCGGCGTGGGTGACAGGTGAGTTGCGGCGGGGAGCGGGGGAAGCGTGGGGGGGGGAGAGGGGGGAGAGGGAGAGAGAGATATCCCCTCCGTTCCTCCCGGCTCTCCCCCGCTGCTCCCCGGCCGCCGCCGGACACCGAATCTTTAGAGACGAGCGGGGAGATACTTGGCTAAGGCACTACTCGCTCGAGTAATGTGCCTTAGCGAGTATACTCGCTCATCTCTACTTCCTACCTAAATTAGGTAGGAAGAGCACCAATATTCAACTAACAGCCCCCATTTTAGGACTTAAGGCCACAGGCGGGTCGAATTCCATGTACAGGGGGCCGCAGCGGAATCTAACCCTGCCCGCGGCTGAGGACTCTGCGCGGACCTCTCTTCTGCCGGGACATCGGTACTGCGGATGGTCCGCACTGCTCACCGTCGGACATGGGCAATACAGGTTTTGTTTTTTAAATCTCTTGATTTTCAGCTGAATCCGCGGCCCGTCCGCAGTGTCAGCTGCAGGTGGGCTGCAAATAGGACTGCTTCTATTGACTTCAATGGAAGCTGATCGTGCAGAAACCACACTGAAATGAAGCATGCTGCGATTTGTATTCCGGACCAAAAGGTCAGCAAAACAAATCTGCATGCTTTAATTACAGTGCAGAAGCCCATGTTTCTCTATTGGCAGCTTGAATTGCGGATCTTGCACAATTTAAATCCACCCGTGGACATTGGGCCTTATGGCCTCGTTCACAAGGGCTACAAAGTCGCACGATTTTGTTCTGTTGCTACAATGCTACAAATCGCATCTATGAGAAGCCCATTCTTTCCTATGGGTTACTTCACACATACGATATTTTGTAGCATGCAACAACTCGACACAAAAACCTTGCAGGTCCGGCGATATGCACGTGACTCGTGAGGTTTTGTAGCCCATGTTTCCATATGGAGCCTTCCTCTCTGTTGCAGTGCATGACACAAAAACACAGTTTTCGTGCTGTGCGATACAACTTTGACAGTAGGAAATCCTCCTACAATGTCTAAACTAAGCCCTAGCTGCAGGGAAAAAATGAAAAAACACATATACATCACCTAAGACGTGCTGTCAGCCCAGCCGCAGCTTCTCCCCGGGTCCCCGGTACTATCTTCTTCTTCTCTTCTAGTCAGGGATTGAAAAATCGATGAATGGCTGTGATTGGTTAAACGAGCGCTAGCTGTGATTGGCTAAGCGTCAGCCAATCAAAGCCAGCGCATCCAAGAGGCGGGGATTTTTCAATCCCTTGCCAGAAGAGAAGAAGTAAATCAGTGCCAGGGACCAGGGGAGAAGCTGCAGCTGGGCTAGCAGCGCCACTGAGGTGATGTATGTGTTTTGTTTTTTTTTCTTCAGCTACGGCTTATTTTCGGGGAAAGGCTTATATTTTAGGCATCCCCCGAAATTCCTTGCATGTGATGCTACAAAGTCACGCGACTTTGTAACACTACAAAGTATGGAAAGCCCCAAAAAACATCAAGCAAAAAGCTGATGAAAAAAAGAAGATTCGAAAGCAGAGTCACAATCTGACACACATATCCATACTAATATTACAAGTGTGAAAGTAACTCTGTCTGTATGTCTGTTTGTTACCTTTTCATGGCTAAACTGCTGAAGTGCATGTGATGAGATTTGGCAGGGGGTTAGCTTGCATCTTGAGGAAGGACACAGGCTACATTTTATCCCCTAAATTTATAGAGTTCTCTAGAGAGCGCAACGAGATTTATTTATTTATTTGGTGATGCGCCGGTGTACCTCTGCTTTGCCATTGGCGTGCGCTGTGTGGCAAGTTGGAGGGGCACAGAATGCAAATCATAAGTTATGCCTACACAAACGGGCAGATACTTGAGGAAAGATGTCGTTGCCACACGTATGCAATTATTAAGCTAGTCACGCGTCACGCCTTTCTCAGAGCTAGAGATACATTGGAGCAATGCTCAAGGGCAAACATTTAAGGTAGCAGGTGTACATTTAGAAAAAAACATGTTATTCTCATGAGCAACTGTATGTGGCGGCTCATGTGTATACAGCCCACAAAACCTTTATATCCTAGCAAAAAAAGACAAGACCAAAAACTAATACAACAGTGCGGACAGCAGATCACAGTTACATTCCTTTCACTATTTCAACTTTTAATGTTTCAATATACAGCAAAACTCAGATTGCATTAAAAAAAATACAAATTCCACGCGGACTAAGTCGCAGGTGACAAGCTAGTATCACAAAAATGCAAGAGAAGCCAGTCAAAAAAGGACACCTACCGTTCGGAACATGCCCAGTCCTCCTATGCCCCCTTTAACCCCTTCATGACATGGCCTATTTTGGCGTTGAGGACCAAGCGATTTTTTGGTATTTTTCCATCTCCATTTTTCAAAAGCCATAACTTTTTTATTTTTCCGTGGACGCGGCCGTATAAGGGCTTGTTTTTTGCGTGGCGAACTGTAGTTTTTATTGATGCCAATTTTGGGTACATAGACTATATTGTAAATTTTTTTTTTTTTTTTTAATGATAGCAGAGAGAGAAAACGCATCAATTCTGCCATAGATTTTTTTTTTTTTTTTTTACACCGTTAATCATGCAGCATAAATGAGACTTTCCATTTTTTCTGCAGACCGGTACGGTTACAACGATACCAAAATTCTAACATTTTTTTTAGGTTTTCCCACTTTTCTGCAATAAAAACCCTTTTTTTTGGAAATCTTTTTTCTATTCTAAATTGCTGCATTCAAAGTCACGTAACTTTTTTATTTTTTGATGTACAGAGCTCTATGAGGGCTTATTTTTTGCGAGACGAGCTGTAGATTTTATTGGTACCATGTTAGCGTACATACGACTTTTTTGATCACTTTTATTGCGTTTTTAGTGATGCAAAATGCTAAAAATGAGCATTTTGCCTCAGTTTTTTAGCTTTTTTTTTAGCGTTTTTTTCGGTGCACAGTCAAAAGCATGTGCAACTTATTGTACACATCGTTACGGACGCGACAATACCAAATATGTGGGTTTTTATTTTTTTTTTACCTTTTTTTATGCTAATCTGAGAAAAAGCATAAAAAATGGTTTTTTTACTCTTTTTTTTTACATTTTTTTAATTCATTTTTTAAATCTTTCTTTTTTTTACACTGTTTGTGTCCCTCTGAGGGACTTTAATCACTGCCCTGATGATCGCTGTCATAAGGCATGGCAGAGCTACTGCTCTCCCATGCCTTATCGCTCATACAGCGATCTCAGGCATAGGCAATACAGGACGCCAGTGTCTGCCGTCCTGTTGCCATGGTGACAGGCCGGGCTCTCGCGATGACATCGCGAGTTCCGGCCGGAGACACAGAGGGAGCCGCGCTCCCGCTGTGAACTCTTCTCCTGCCGCGATCTACTTAGATCGCGGCAGGGAAGGGGTTAAAAGTGGCGGGCGCATCTCCGATGTCCCCCCGCTGCTGCAGCGAGACGCCGGCTGTGATGACAGCCGGCTCCCGCTGCGGGATAGCGTGGGATCATATGTGATCCCGCGCTATCTCCAGGACGTAAGTTTACGCCCTGTTGCGGGAAGTACCCCGCTCCCAGGACATAAACTTACGCCCTGCAGCGGGAATGGGTTAAAACTGCTTTACAATAAAATATTTAGTAACAGGATGACAAACCTGGCTTTCCTGAAACAAAAATAAACAAAAGGAAAGGGCCATAAGGTCCTGATAATTAAAAGGAAGAAAAACATATCTATAACAAAATGTAACACAGCAAAACGAGGCTGAGATGTAATTCCTCCATGTAAAAACCGATAACGACCAAAATCAATCGCCACAAGTGCTCCGGGCATGCTGCCCCCTCCTCGTAGGCCTAGGGTACCAAACTTCTACAGCTGAAAACGTGATAGAGAATCGGTAATTACATTACATATACCTGTAATGTGTCCCACTTTAATCCAAAATATTTAAATGTAAACATAGAATAACAAGGTGACTAGAGATAAGCGAACGTACTCGTCCGAGCTTGATACTCGTTCGAGTATTAGCGTGTTCGAGATGCTCGTTACTCGTAACGAGTACCATGCGCTGTTCGGGTTACTTTCACTTTCATCTCTGAGACGTTAGCGCGCTTTTCTGGCCAATTGGAAGACAGGGAAGGCATTACAACTTTCCCCTGCGACGTTCAAGCCCTATACCACCCCCCTGCAGTGAGTGGCTGGCGAGATCAGGTGTCACCCGAGTATAAAAATCGGCCCCTCCCGTGGTTCGCCACAGATGCGCTCTGACATAGAGGAGGGAAAGTGCTGTTGGTGCCGGAGCTGCTATAGGGAGAGTGTTAGGAGTATTTTAGGTTTCAAGAACCCCAACTGTCCTTCTTAGGGCCACATCTAACCGTGTGCAGTGCTGTGGAGGCTGCTTTGTGCAGTGTTGCACATTTTTTTTTTTTTGGTATATCGGCTGGGCAGAGCATTGCGCCCTGCAGTAATACTCCAGGGACAGAAGTGCTTAGGCAGGGACAGAAGACATATTGATTGAATATAGGCAGTGGGCCTTTGCTAAAAAATTTGGGGCAAAAAATCTATTTGGCCTGCCTGTGACTGTGCTCAGTGTTCTGGGTCTGTGCTGGGTGTAGTAGTTCTACAAAATCATACGCAGCCAGCTAAGTGTTACAGCAGGCTTGCGCCAAATTATTTCCTGGCATTCCGTAAGTGAAGTCAGCCTCCAACCACAGGCCAATAAGCGGCACATTTAATTACAGTGTTCTGTTTCTGCATTACTGGTAATACACCATGCTGAGGGGTAGGGGTAGGCCTAGAGGACGTGGACGCGGGCGAGGACGCGGTGGCCCAAGTCAGGGTGTGGGCACAGGCCGAGCCAATGCGGTGGCCAGGGGTAGAGGCAGGGCCAGACCGAATAATCCACCAACTGTTTCCCAAAGCGCCCCCTCGCGCCATGCCACCCTGCAGAGGTCAAGGTGCTCTACAGTGTGGCAGTTTTTCACTGAGACGCCTGACGACCGACGAACAGTGGTGTGCAACCTTTGTCGCGCCAAGATCAGCTGGGGAGGCACCACCACCAGCATGCGCAGGCATATGATGGCCAAGCACCCCACAAGGTGGGACGAAGGCTGTTCACCGCCTCCGGTTTGCACCACTGCCTATCCCCCTGTGCCCCAACCTGCCACTGAGATCCAACCCCCCTCTCAGGGCACAGGCACTACTGTCTCCTGGCCTGCACCCACACCCTCACCTCCGCTGTCCTCGGCCCCATCCAGAAATGTCTCTCAGCGCAGCGTCCAGACGTCGCTAGCGCCACTGTTTGAGCGCGAGCGCAAGTACGCCGCCACGCACCGGCACGCACAAGCGTTAAACGTGCACATTGCCAAATTGATCAGCCTTGAGATGCTGCCTTATAGGCTTGTGGAAACGGAGGCTTTCAAAAGCATGATGGCAGCGGCGGCCGCGCACTACTCAGTTCCCAGTCGCCACTACTTTTCCCGATGTGCCGTCCCAGGCCTGCACGACCACGTCTCCCGCAACATTGTACGCGCCCTCACCAACGCGGTTACTACCAAGGTCCACTTAACTACAGACACGTGGAAAAGCACAGGCGGGCAGGGCCACTATATCTCCCTGACGGCACATTGGGTGAATTTAGTGGAGGCTGGGACAGAGTCAGAGCCTGGGACCGCTCACGTCCTACCCACCCCCCGAATTGCGTGCCCCAACTCGGTGGTGGTATCTGCGGCGGTGTATGCTTCCTCCACTAAACCACCCTCCTCCTCCTCCTCCTACGCAACCTCTGTCTTGCAATCAAGATGTGTCAGCAGCAGCACGTCGCCAGCAGTCGGTGTCGCGCGGCATGGCAGCTCAGCGGTGGGAAAGCGTCAGCAGGCCGTGCTGAAGCTACTCAGCTTAGGAGATAAGAGGCACACGGCCCACGAACTGCTGCAGGGTCTGACAGAGCAGACCGACCGCTGGCTTGCGCCACTGAGCCTCCAACCGGGTATGGTCGTGTGTGACAACGGCCGTAACCTGGTGGCGGCTCTGCAACTCGGCAGCCTCATGCACGTGCCATGCCTGGCCCATGTGTTTAATTTGGTGGTTCAGCGCTTTCTGAAAAGCTACCCACACTTGTCATACCTGCTCGGAAAGGTGCGCCGGCTCTGCGCACATTTCCGCAAGTCCCACACGGACGCTGCCACCCTGCGCACCCTGCAACATCGGTTTCATCTGCCAGTGCACCGACTGATGTGCGACGTGCCCACACAGTGGAACTCTACGCTCCACATGTTGGCCAGGCTCTATGAGCAGCGTAGAGCTATTGCGGAATACCAACTCCAACATGGGCGGCGTAGTGGGAGTCAGCCTCCTCAATTATTTACAGAAGAGTGGGCCTGGTTGGCAGCCATCTGCCAGGTCCTTGGAAACTTTGAGGAGTCTACCCAGATGCTGAGCGGGGATGCTGCAATCCTTAGTGTCACCAATCCTCTGCTATGCCTCTTGAGAAGTACCCTGCAAAGCATAAAGGCAGACGCTTTGGAATCGGAAACGGAGGCAGGGGAAGACAGTATGTCGCTGGATAGTCAGAGCACCCTCATGTCTATATCTCAGCGCGTTGAGGAGGAGGGGGAAGAGACAGCTTGGCCCACTGCTGAGGGGACAGATGCTGCTTGCCTGTCATCCTTTCAGCGTGTATGGCCAGAGGAGGAGGAGGAGGAGGGGGAGGGGGAGGAGCATGAGGAGGAGGGGGAATAGACAGCTTGGCCCACTGCTGAGGGTACAGATGCTGCTTGCCTGTCATCCTTTCAGCGTGTATGGCCAGAGGAGGAGGAGGAGGAGGAGGAGGATCCTGAAAGTGATCTTCCAAGTGAGGACAGCCATGTGTTGCGTACAGGTACCCTGGCACACATGGCTGACTTCATGTTAGATTGCCTTTCTCATGTCCCTCGCGTTACATGCATTCTGGCCACTACGGATTTCTGGGTGTACACACTGCTCGACCCACGGTATAAGGAGAGCCTTTCCACTCACATTCCCGAAGAGGAAAGGGGTTCGAGAATGATGCTATACCACAGGGCGCTGGTGGACAAACTGATGGTAAACTTCCCATCCGACAGCGCTAGTGGCAGAAGGCGCATTTCCGCGGCCCAGGTAGCAGGGGAGGCGCAGAGATCAGGCAGCATGTACAGCGCAGGCAGGGGAACATTATCCAAGGCCTTTGCCAGCTTTATGGCTCCCCAGCAAGACTGTGTCACCGGTCCCCAGTCAAGGCTGGGTCGGCGGGAGCACTGTAAAAGGATGGTGAGGGAGTACGTAGCCGATCGCGCGACTGTCCTCGGTGACGCCTCTGCCCCCTACAACTACTGGGTGTCGAAGCTGGACACGTGGCCTGAACTCGCGCTGTATGCCCTGGAGGTGCTTGCTTGTCCTGCGGCTAGCGTCTTGTCAGAGAGTGTGTTTAGTGTGGCTGGGGGAATCATCACGGACAAGCGTACCCACCTGTCAACCGACAGTGCCGACAGGCTTACACTCATCAAGATGAACAAAGCCTGGATTTCCCCAGACTTCTCTTCTCCACCAGCGGACAGCAGCGATATCTAAGCAATACGTAGGCTGCACCCGCGGATGGAAGCATTGTTCTCTATCACCATCAAAAACGGGGACCTTTTTGCTTCATCAATCTATGTATAATTCCTCCTCCTCCTCCTGCTCCTCCTCCTGAAACTTCACGTAATCACGCCGAACGGGCAATTTTTCTTAGGCCCACAAGACTCAGTCATATAATTTTTCTAAGCAATTTTTATACGTTTCAATGCTCATTAAAGCGTTGGAACTTTCACCTCAACCAATTTTTATTTTTACTGGGCTGCCTCCAGGCCTAGTTACAAATTAAGCCACATTAACCAAAGCGATTAATGGGTTTCACCTGCCCTCTTGGTTGGGCATGAGCAATTTTTCTCAGGTACATTAGTACTGTTGGTACACCAATTTTTGGGGGCCCTCGCCTACAGTGTAATCCAATTAATTTTTAGCCCACCTGCATTACAGCTGACGTAACATCAGCTGTGTTGGGCACTGCAATGGGATATATTTATGTACCGCCGGTGGCTTCCTGGGAGCCACCCATGCTGTGGGTCCACAGGGAGTTGTAACTGCATGTGTCCACTTCTAAAGAACCCCAGTCTGACTGGGGCATGCAGTGTGGGCCGAAGCCCACCTGCATTAAACATGACATTATTACCTCAGCTGTGATGGGCAATGCAATGGGATGTATTTATGTACCGCCGGTGGGTTCCAGGGAGCCACCCATGCTGTGGGTCCACAGGGAGTTGTAACTGCATGTGTCCACTTCTAAAGAACCCCGGTCTGACTGGGGAATGCAGTGTGGGCCGAAGCCCACCTGCATTAAACATGACATTATTACCTCAGCTGTGATGGGCAATGCAATGGGATATATTTATGTACCGCCGATGGCTTCCTGGGAGCCACCCATGCTGTGGGTCCACAGGGAGTTGTAACTGCATCTGTCCACTTCTACAGAACCCCAGTCTGACTGGGGCATGCAGTGTGGGCCGAAGCCCACCTGCATTAAACATGTCATTACCTCAGCTGTGATGGGAAATGCAATGGGATATATTTATGTACCGCCGGTGGCTTCCTGGCACCCACCCATGCTGTCGGTCCACAGGGACTTCACAATAAGGAGTTGTACCTACCTGTGTCTATGAATTAAAAACCCTGGTCCGGTTGGGGCATGCAGTGTGGGCCGAAGCCCACCTGCATTTAATCTAACGTTAGCTCTGCTGTCCAGGGCACTGCAATGGGATACATTTATGTACAGCCGGTGGGTTCCAGGGAGCCACCCATGCTGTGGGTGCACACGGAATTCCCATTGCGGAGTTGTACCTGCCTGTGACTATTTATAAAAAACCGCGGTCTGACTGGGGCATGCAGACACCTTGACAGAATGAATAGTGTGTGGCACATAGGTTCCCCATTGCTATGCCCACGTGTGCAGCTCCAGATGGAGGTGGCACAGGATTGGATTTCTCATTGCTTCTGTACAGCATTGTGGACTATCGCCCCGCCCCTTTTAAAGAGGGTCGCTGCCTAGTCGTACCAACCCTCTGCAATGTGTGCCTGCGGTTCCTCCTCATGGCAGACGCACTTATAAATAGACATGAGTGTGGCGTGGCATGAGGGCAGCTGAAGGCTGGGCAGGGACAGTTTGGTGTGCGCTGTGGACACTGGGTCGTGGGGGGGGTTGGGCAGCATGTTACCCAGGAGAAGTGGCAGCGGAGTGTCATGCAGGCAGTGATTGTGCTTTGTTGGAGGTAGTGTGGTGCTTAGCAAAGGTATGCATTGCTAATGAGGGCTTTTCAGAAGTAAACGTTGTTGGGAGGGGGGGCACTCTTGCCGCTATTGTGGCTTAATAGTGTGACCTGCGAACTTGAGATGCAGCCCAACATGTAGCCCCTCGCCTGCCCTATCCGTTGCTGTGTCGTTCCCATCACTTTCTTGAATTGCCCAGATTTTCACAAACGAAAACCTTAGCGAGCATCGGCGAAATACAAAAATGCTCGGGTCGCCCATTGACTTCAATGGGGTTCGTTAATCGAAACGAACCCTCAAGCATCGCGAAAAGTTCGTCTCGAGTAACGAGCACCCGAGCATTTTGGTGCTCGCTCATCTCTACAAACTACCTCATTTATACCGTTTTCTCTCTGCAGTGAATTAGGCGCAGAGTGTTGGGGCAACAGCCACTTCTACAGGGAAAGTAATATACACTATACACTCCATATCCTCCGTGCAAAAACCCCAAAGCTCTTTCTTAGGGCTACATCTGACCGTGTGCATTTTATTTGGGCCCTGCTGGGAGTAGTAGTAGTGCATCCATTTTAGTATAACGCAGCTAGACCTGTTTGCAGCCTTTCAATAATACTTGTTTCTGGCTGCAGTGCCGTACAATACGGCTCTCACCGTGAAAGTGCCCTCCAAATATTCCTAGCTTGCTGCGAACTACCTCATTTATACAGTGTCTGTCTGCAGTGAATTAGACGCAGAGTGTTGGGGCAACAGACACTTCGATAGGGAAAGTAATATACCCTATACAGTCCGTATCCTCCATGCAAAAACCCCAAAACTCCTCCTTAGGGCTACATCTGACCGTGTGCATTTTACTTGGGGCCTGCTGGGAGTAGTAGTAGTGCTTCCATTTTTGTATAATGCAGCTAAGCCTGTTTGCAGCCTTTCAGTTATACTTTTTCAGGCTGCAGTGCCGTACAATACCGCTCTCACCAGGAAAGTGCACTCAAACAATTCCTAGCCTGCTGCAAACTACCTCATTTATACCGTTCTCTGTCTGCAGTGAATTAGACAGAGTGTTGGGGCAACAGTCACTTCTACAGGGAAAGTAATATACACCATACAGTCCGTATCCTCCGTGCAAAAACCCCAAAGCCCCTTTGTTGGGCTACATCTGATCTTGTGCATTTTACTTGGGGCTTGCTGGGAGTAGTAGTAGTGCTTCCATTTTTGTATAATGCAGCTAGGCCTGTTTGCAGTCTTTCAGTTATACTTTTTCTGGCTGCAGTGCTGTACAATACCGCTCTCACCAGGAAAGTGCACTCAAATAATTCCTAGCCTGCTGCAAACTACCTCATTTATACCGTTCTCTGTCTGCAGTGATTTAGACAGTGGTCTCACCTCTAAACAGTACTGTAATATTACCGGGGCCACTGCAAAGTATTTCAGCTCAGCCGCTGTGCAGCGCGTCTCACATTACCATTTCCGTTGGTGGGGTTGAGATAGCCGCAGTTAACAGCACTATCCACTGGCTTTAGAGTCTTCTCCCACTCCACACAGCCTCTATTATCTACAAGTCTCTGCGAGCGGTAAATTACGCCTAGGTATCAGCGCAAGACAGCGGGTTACTTTTTTCAAGTCACAGCATCGAGCCTTCGCTATCTACAAGTGTGCGGTGAATTAAGGCCCAGTTGTCAATTATTTATTTGAGCCCGGCTCTATTCTTAATCCGCCATGATGAGGAGTAGGGGTAAGGGTCGAGGACGTGGACGCGGACACGGATGTCCAAGTGTGCGTGTGGGCACAGGCCGAGTTCCTGGTCCAGGTGAATCACAGCCGGCTGCTGCGGGATTAGGAGAGAGGCAAGTTTCTGGGGTCCCCAGCTTCATATCACAATTTATGGGTCCACATGGTAGACCTTAATCACAAACAGAGCAGTGTGAGCAGGTCCTGTCGTGGATGGCAGAAAATGCATCCAGCAATGTATCGACCACCCAGTCTTCTACAGAGTCCACTACTCCGAGCTTAGGGACTGCAACTCCGAATCCTCTGGCTGCTGCTCCTCCTTCTTCCCAGCCGCCACACTCCATGAAAATGACATATTCTGAGCAGGCAGACTCCCAGGAACTGTTTTCGGGTCCCTGCCATGAGTGGGAAAAACTGGTTCCTCTTTCACCTGAGGAGTTTGTCGTGACCGATGCCCAACCTTTGGAAAGTTCCCGGAGTCTGAGTGATGAGGCTGGGGATTCCAGCAACTGTCTCAAGAGCTTTCAGTGGGTGAGGAGGAGGATGAGGATGAGACACAGTTGTCTGTCAGTGAGGTAGTAGTAAGGGCAGTAAGTCCGAGGGAGGAGCACACAGAAGATTCGGAGGAAGAGCAGCTGGACAATGAGGTGACGGACCCCACCTGGTTTACTAAGCCTACTGAGGACAGGGATTCAGAGGGGGAGGCAATTGCAGCAGCAGGACAGGTTGGAAGAGGCAGTGAAGTGGGCAGGGGTAGAGGCAGGGCCAGAGCAAAGAATCCCCCAACTGTTTCCCAAAGCACCCCCTCACGGCAAGCCTCTGTTCAAAGGTGTGGATGTTTTTCAGTGAGAGCGCAGACGACTAACGAACAGTGATGTGCAACCTGCGTCGCACCAAGATCAGCTGGGGAGCCACCAGTACCAGCCTCACCACCACCACCAGCATGTGCAGGCATATGATGGCCTAGCACCCCACAAGCTGGGACGAAGGCCGTTCATCGCCTCTGGGTCACACCATTGCCTCTTCCCCTGTGCCCCAACCTGCCACACAGATCCAATACCCCTCTCAGGACACAGAAAGGAGCGCCTCCCAGCCTGCACCCACCCCCTCAGCTCCACTGTCCTCAACCCCATCCAGCAATGTCTCTCAGCGCAGCGTTCAGCTGTCGCTAACACAAGCGTTGGAGCGAAATCGCAAATACGTCGCTATGCACCTGCACGCACAAGCTTTAAATGTGCACATTGCCAAATTAATGAGCCTGGAGATGCTGCCATACAGGCTTGTGGAAAAGGAGGCTTCCAAAAACATGATGGCGGCGGTCCCGCGCTACTTGGTTCCCGGTTGCCACTATTTTTCCCGGTGTGCCATCCCAGCCCTCCACCAGCACGTCTCCCACAACATTATACGTGTCCTCCCCAACGTGGTTACTCGGAAAGTCCACTTAACCACGGACACGTGGACAAGTACTGGCGGGCAGGGCCACTATATCTCCCTGACGGCACATTGAGTGAATTAGGTGGAGTCTGGGACCGAGTCGGAGCCTGGGACCGCTCACATCCTACCCACAACCAGAATAGTGGGTCCTACCTCGGTGCTGGTATCTGCGGTGGTTTATGCCACCTCCTTTAAACCCTCCCCCTCCTCCTACGCAACCTCTACCTCTCAATTAAGAAGTGTGAGCAGCACGTCGCCAGCAGTCGGTATCTCGTGGCGCGGCAGCACAGCGGTGGGCAAGCGTCAGGAGGTCGTGCTGAAACTTCTCAGCTTAGGTGACAAGAGGCACACGGCCCCCGAACTGTTGCAGGTTCTAACAGAGCAGACCGACCTCTGGCTTTCGCCGCTAAACCTCCCACCGAGCATGGTCGTGTGTGACAACAGCCGTAACCTGATGGCGGCTCTGCAGCTCGGTAGCCTCACACACGTGCCATGCCTGGCCCATGTCTTCAATCTGGTGGTTCAGCGGTTTCTGAAAAACTACCCCCTCTTGTCTGACCTGCTCAGCAAGGTGCACCGCGTCTGTGCACATTTCCGCAAGTCCACCATGGAGGCTGCCACCCTGAGGACCCTGCAACATTGGTTTAATCTGCCAGAGCACAGACTGCTGTGCGACGTGCCCACTCGCTGGAATTCTACGCTGCACATGTTGGCCAGGCTGTATGAGCAGCATAAAGCAATAGTGGAATACCAACTCCAACATTGGCGGCGTTGTGGTAGTCAGCCTCCCCAATTCTTTACTGAGGAGTGGGCCTGCATAGCAGATATCTGCCAGGTCCTTGGAAACTTTGAGGAGCCTACCCAGATGGTGGGCAGCGATGCTGCAATCATTAGCGTTACCATCCCGCTGCTATGTCTGCTGAGAAGTTCGCTGCAAAGCATAAAGGCCGACGCTTTGCGGTTGGAACAGGAGACGGGGGATGAGAGTATGTCGTTTGATAGCAAGAGCACCCTCATGTCTATATCTCAGCGCATTTTGGAGGGGGAGGAGAAGGGGAAGGAGCAGGAGGAGGAGGGGGAAGAGACAGCTGGGCCCACTGCAGAGGGTACCCATGCTGCATGCCTCTCATCTGCTCAGCATGTATGGGCTGTGGAGGAGGAGGAGGAGGAGGAGGAGGAGGATCCTGAAAGTCATCTTCCTAGTGAGGACAGCCATGTCTTGCATACTGGTACCCTGGCACACATGGCTGACTTCATGTTAGGCTGCCTTTCTCGTGACCCTCGCATTAGATGCATTCTGGCCAACATGGATTACTGGGTGTATGCCCTTCTCGACTCACGGTATAAAGAGAACCTTTCCACTCTTATTACCGAAGAGGAAAGGGGTACGAGAGTGATGCAATACCACAGGGCCCTGGTGGAAATAGTGATACTAAACTTCCCATCTGACAGCGCTAGTGGCAGAAGGCGCAGTTCCGAGGGCCAAGTAGCAGGGGAGGCACGGAGATCAGGCAGCATGTCCAGCGCAGGCAGGGGAACACTCTTCAAAGCCTTTACCAGCTTTATGGCTCCCCGGCAAGACTGTGTCACCACTCCCCAGTCAAGGCTAAGTCGGAGGGAGCACTGTAAAAAGATGGTGAGGGAGTACATAGCCGATCATACCACCGTCCTCCGTGATGCCTCTGCTCCGTACAACTATTAGGTGTCAAAGCTGGACACGTGGCACGAACTTGCGCTGTACGCCCTGGAGGTGCTGGCTTGTCCTGCCGCTAGCGGTTTTTTCAGAGAGGGTGTTTAGTGCAGCTGGGGGAATCATCCGAAAGTTCGACTCGAGCAATGAGCACCCAAGCATTTTGGTGCTCGCTCATCTCTGCACAAAGCACATGACAATGCAGCCCGTAGTCAGGCAGGACTAGATCGGGAAAAAGCAAAGCAGGAGAGTATTCTGTCTTCTTTTACTTTTTAGCCTCACCCAGCACTTTGTAAGCTGGAGTCTGAAGAGAATGCCTGTAGCAGCCGCAGTTGTGGGTCGCCCCAGGGTATGACCGGCCCACAAGGATTTTTCCCAGTGGACTGAGTGGCCAATCTGCCTATGGTGTCACGGCACCGTTGGCAGGTTCTTACAGCACACCAGGTTGGGAATCACTACTCTAATGTATAGATACCACTTTTGTTTTCTCAGTAGTGAAGCCTGTTGGCCCCTGTGAGAAGAGCTCCTGATATTGTGCCCTCATGACTGCTCTTCATGCCTTGGGTTCCGGCAGTATGAACCACACAAGTGGTTGATGTGCACAACAAGGGCTCTTTTTCCATGGGTTTTGATACTAGGCTCCAACAAGCTTTTGACAGTGCTGAACTGGCAACAAGAAGTGTTGTCATCTTCACTTACAAAATATAAGGGCCCATGTCCGGATCTTGTAGGGTTTTCCCCATATTGTACGCCAGATAGTTGATGACAGTGGGCTGTATCTGTAGTAAATAAATATGGCCTCTCAGTATCTCTGAATCCCTACTGTCCATCTTTTCCCTCAGGTTCCAGCTATGGCTTCATGTCTATGCGAGGAGGTAACTGCAGGAAGATGGGCCCTCAAGGATCCTCCAGTGAAGGGCCCCACTCATTCTTCTAATACCTTTGTCCGTTGGAATGACTTGATCTAGAACCATCACTAATATCAATGGAATGCTGAAAAATTATATTCCAAACTGTACAGAGCAAATGCCTGGAGCAGAGGGCATTTGAGCCGGTATATAGGTAGATTCTTATCTAACTCTCCTCCAGAAGAAGACATCATCTGGGGGTTCTTTAGATTGGCTGGTTGGAAGGGCTCTTGTTCTACATAGTCCCAAGGAAAATTGCCTTCACACCACTCTATTGTATTGCTGGTTCTTTAGTCAAAGAATTCTCTTGGCCAGATCAAATCTGTCAGAGACAAACTGATGTGAACTCCACCAATCCATGGACATAGTCTGGAGACCATTGACCAACCCATCCGTCAGCATAAACTGTTTATGATGTCCTAATAATTAATGGCTATCCCTTTCATTTTTATTTTATTAAAACACATCTGCATTATATCCCCATTATTGAGACTTTGCCCATTTATTGAGACTCCTCCCCTTATTGTGGCTCATCCCCCTCAGTTTATATGCAGTAGTCACCAGACTATCCACTTCTTCTCTTTGGTAATTTAGTTATTTGTAGTTTATAATCATGTTATAATCTCCTGTTGTATTGACTCCCTGCTGTTCTTTATGGCTGTAGACAGCAGTCAATCTAAACAAGCAGAGCTGCAGCGTAAAGCATGGAGGAGAAACAAAGCATTAGCCTGAACCTCTGGTAAGACAGAAATTAAGTGTTCTCATTACCTCAAACTCAACTATAAAATGTGCATAAGCTGAAGCCATTGGTGTGCCTTAAAGAAGAAAAACATACAACAGGAATAATGCACAACAGTTCTTGCAATGGAGGATTGGAATCTTTATACAGGTATTAGTATATCTTGACTCCACCAGGAATTTCAGGTGGAGTCAACATTGACAGGGGGTGACGCCCTCCGCAGCTGATTGGCTGCAGACACTGTTTGCCTTCAGGTCGAGCAAGCTCAGTAAAGTTAATGAGAAAAGCGATGCAGCGCCCATCGGTCCAGCAAGGACACAAAAGTAAGGATCAAAAGGCATTTAGCAGTGGCCGCCGCTGCACAGCTCTAAAAGCAAGTGGCTTTATCGCCGGCAGCGGCGTCGGCTGTCGGCCACAAGGCGGAACCCACCTTTCACTGGTTTTCCGGGAGTGGCCGTGAGGGAGAAGAAATGCGTCCGCCACTACTCAGCTCATAGCCGTGGCCGTCAACTCATGCGTGAAGCGGCAGTGGCGGCAAGGAAGAGGAGCTGAGTGGTCGCATGCTTACCATACTTGGGAGACATGGCAGCCGGGATGGACCTTAAACGCTTCAGCTTGTGCATACTTTTGTCCCTGTGCTCCACCCTTCGGCTGACGGTTACTACTATTCTTAGACTTCCATTATTACATGTAGATGTTGCCATGTTACAGCGGTAACATGCCATTATTTATAGGTAATAATGTAAGACTTACAACGGTAGTAACCCTCAGCCAAAGGCTGCAGCCCTGGGACAAGTCTATGCACACTGTGCTGGTAGGACTTACGTGCCTTAGCCCAATAGGGAGCTGGAGGTGTGAGAGGGGTGTTCCCCCTGTCAAAACCCTAGCTTCAGGTGGTGTCAAGATACACTAATACTCTTGATACATACAGTCCATGTTATCTCAGTACTTGTTCTAATATATAGTGACCCAGACATGGCTACACAGTGCACCCTTACTACCTGTCCTAATATATAGTGGGCCAGATATGGCTACACAGTGCACCCTCAGTACTTGTCCTGATATAATTTGGTTTTGCAAAAGCTGATGGACACTGCCAAATTTGCTGAGGTGCTCCTTGATACCCCAAATCACATCTCATCTGTAAACTTTAACCCTTATATCTCTGTATCGCCTGAGCTTATACTTTATACAACCATGTGACAACTATGCACTGGGGTGTAAAAAAACTTTGGTTCTGGGACACTACATTAGGGGACCAGACATGACTACACAGTGCATCCTTACTAACTGTCCTAATATATAGGGGACTCAGACATGACTGCATAGTGCACCCTTAGTACTTGTCCTAATATATAGGGACCCAGACATGACTACACAGTGCACCCTTAGTACTTGTTCTAGTATATAGGTGTCCCAGGGTAAATACTGCAGGGGTTCTTTCTCATTGCTTTTAACTGAGTGATGTGTTGCACTCCTCTCTCACTCAACATCCCAATAACTGGACCCTGACTGTCTGGCTCCTTCCACATTCCTGGGGATTACTTGCAAAACCGATACAATTTGGTTTTGCAAAATCTGATGCACTCTGCAAAATTAGTTGAGGTTCTGCTTGATACCAAAATCACATCTCATCTGCAAACTTTAACCCTTAGGCTGCCTGTCCACAGGCATTATTGCATTGTGTTATTCGTGCAAATAATCCAGCCGTGTATACCGCAGTGCGCTTTCCATAGTGTTGGTATGGAAAGCGCAACCTCCTGTCCACAAGCGGAGAATTACAGCGATTCACCGCTCGCGGGATTCAAATCGCCACATGACGCGATTTGCCGAGACTCCTTGTGGCGAGCCTGTCAGATACGCTCACTGCGGACAACTGACAGTTCTCTCCCCTGCTCTCTGGTGGCGGAATATCACTAGCGATATTCCGCAACCCCCGTGGACATGCGGCCTAAGGTTAAAGTACAAGGAATATACATTATTATGCATGTGGGAAATATTCTTTATACAACCACGTGACAACTTTGCACTGGGGTGTTAAAAAAACTTTGGCTCTGGAATACTACAATAGCGAACCAGACATGACTGCACAGAGTACCCTTAGTACTTGTCCTAATATATAGGGAACCAGACATGACTGCACAGAGCACCCTTAGTACTTGTCCTAATATATAGGGAACCAGACATGACTCCACAGTGCACCCTTACTACCTGTCCTAATATTTAGGGGACCAGACATGACTACACGGTGCACCCTTAGTACTTGTCCTAATATATAGGGCACCAGACATGGCTACAGAGTGCACCCTTACTACTTGTCCTAATATATAGGGGACCAGACATGACTGCACAGAGCACCCTTAGTACTTGTCCTAATATATAGGGGACCAGACATGACTCCACAGTGCACTCTTAGTACTTGTCCTAATATATAGGGGACCAGACATGACTCCACAGTGCACTCTTAGTACTTGTCCTAATATAGAGTGGACCCAGACATGACTACACAGTGCACCCTTAGTACTTGGCCTAATATATAGGGGACCAGAAATGACTGGACAGTGCACCCTTACTACCTGTCCTAATATATAGGGGACCAGACATGACTGCACACTGCACCTTTACTACTTGTCCTAATATAAAGGGGACCAGACATGACTGCACCCTTACTACTTGTCCTAGTATATAGGGTCCCTAGGCATAGCCACACAGTGCACCCTAAGGCCTCATGTCCACGGGGAAAATCAGGCCCGCTACGGATTCTACATGGAGAATCTGCAGCGGGTCCCTCCTGACCCGCGGACATGAGGGCTGAAAATAAGAATTTAAAAGAATTTACCTATCCGTAGCGGGCGGGGAAAGTCTGCTGTTCCTCACGGCTGGATCTTGTTTTTTGGCCGGCGGATGAATTCGTCACGCCGGCGGCACGTCGCCGGCACGTCGTGGACGTGCCGCGCGCATGCGCCGGGCACATCCGCCGAGCCGAAGCAAGAAAGATCCGGCCGTGAGGAAGAGAAGACCTTCCCGGTCCGCTCCGGATGGGTAAATACTTTTAAATTCCTATTTTAGGTCTCCCGCGGATCCGGACGGCTTCCATAGGCTTCAATAGAAGCCCGCGGGAGCCGTCCCCATGGGAGACCCGCACGAAAATGGAGCATGGTCCAGATATTTTCATGCTCCATTTTTTTTTAAAATCCCTTTTATTGACCATTCGCGGGTATTTATCTACCCGCGGGTGGTCAATGCATCCCTATGGGATGCGGATCCGCATGCGGGAGATCCGCTGCGGATCTTAAATCATATTTTGCCCGTGGACATGAGGCCTTAGAACTTGTCCTAATACCTTGGGGACCAGACATGGCTGCACAGTGCACCCTTACTACTTGTCCTAATATAAAGGGGACCAGACATGACTGCACCCTTACTACTTGTCCTAGTATATAGGGTCCCCAGGCATAGCCACACAGTGCACCCTTAGAACTTGTCCTAATACCTAGGGGACCAGACATGACTGCACAGTGCACCCTTACTACCTGTCCTAATACCTAGGGGACCAGACATGACTACACAGTGCACCCTTACAATTTGTCCTTATATATAGAGGATCCAGACATGGCTACACAGTTTAACCTTAGTACTTGTCCTCATACATAGGGGGCGCAGACATGACTACAAAGTGCACCCTGAGTACTTGTCCTAATATATAGGGGACCAGACATGACTGCATAGTGCACCCGCACTACCTGTCCTAATATATAGGGGACCCAGACATGACTACACAATGCATCCTTAGTACTTGCCCTAATATATAGGGGACCAGACATGACTGCACATGCACCCTTAGTACTTGTCCTAATACATAGGGGACCATACATGATTGTACAGTGCACCCTTACTACATGTTCCAATATATAGGGGACCAGACTGGACTGCACAGTGCACCCTTACTACCTGTCCTAATATATAGGGTCCCCAGGCATGGCTATGCAGCGCACCCTTAGTACTTGTCCTTATATACAGGGGACCAGATATGACTACGCAGTGCACCCTTAGTACTTGTCCTAATATATAGGGGACCAGACATGACTGCACAGTGCACCCTTAGTACTTGTCCTAATATATAGGGGACCAGACATGACTACACAGTGTACCCTTACTACCTGTCCTAATATAAAGGGGACCAGACATGACTGCACAGTGCACCCTTACTACCTGTCCTAATATATAGGGGACCAGACATGACTGCACAGTGCACCCTTAGTACTTGTCCTAATATATAGGGGACCAGACATGACTACACAGTGCACCCTTACTACCTGTCCTAATATAAAGGGGACAAGACATGACTGCACAGTGCACCCTTAGTACTTGTCCTAATATATAGGGGACCAGACATGACAACACAGTGCACCCTTACTACCTGTCCTAATATATAGGGGACCAGACATGAATGCACAGTGCACCCTGAGTACTTGTCCTAACATATATGGAAACAGACATGACTGCACAGTGCACCCTTACTACCTGTCCTAATATATAGGGGACCAGACATGACTGTGCAGTGCACCCTTACTACCTGTCCTAATATATAGGGGACCCAGACATGACTGCACAGTGCACACTTAGTACTTGTCCTAATATATAGGGGACCAGACATGACTGCACAGAGCACCCTGAGTACTTGTCCTAATATATAGGGAGCCAGACATGACTGCACAGTGCACCCTTAGTACTTGTCCTAATACCTTGGGGACCAGACATGGCTGCACAGTGCACCCTTACAATTTGTCCTAATATATAGAGGATCCAGACATGGCTACACAGTTTAACCTTAGTACTTGTCCTCATACATAGGGGGCGCAGACATGACTACAAAGTGCACCCTGAGTACTTGTCCTAATATATAGGGGACCAGACATGACTGCACAGTGCACCCTTACTACCTGTCCTAATATATAGGGGACCAGACATGACTGCACATGCACCCTTAGTACTTGTCCTAATACATAGGGGACCAGACATGACTGCACAGTGCATCCCTTAGTACTTGTCCTAATATATAGGAGACCAGATATGACTGCACAGTGCACCCTTACTACCTGTCCTAATATATAGGGGACCAGACATGACTGCACATGCACCCTTAGTACTTGTCCTAATACATAGGGGACCATACATGATTGTACAGTGCACCCTTACTACATGTTCCAATATATAGGGGACCAGACTGGACTGTACAGTGCACCCTTACTAGCTGTCCTAATATATAGGGTCCCCAGGCATGGCTATGCAGCGCACCCTTAGTACTTGTCCTTATATACAGGGGACCAGATATGACTACGCAGTGCACCCTTAGTACTTGACCTAACATATAGGGGACCCAGACATGGCTACACAGTGCAACCTTAGTACCTGTTCTAATATATAGGGTCCCCAGACATAGCTGCACAGTCAGTCCTTAGTACTTCTTTTAATATATAGGGGAACCAGACATGGCTACGCAGTGTACCCATGGTGATTGTCATAAAACATAGGGGACGCAGACAGGGCTTCACACTGCACCGTTTTACTTGTTCTAATATATAGGAGGCCAAGACATGGTTACACAGTGCACCGTTAGCACTTCTTCTAATATATAGTGACCAGACATGACTACAATATGCACCCTGAGTACTTGTGTTACTATATAGAGGACTATAAAGAGCTTATCCAGATTTCTGCAGTTCTAAAACTGTGCAATTTAAAGTACAACGAATATACATTATTATGCATGTGGGAAATATACTTTATACAACCACGCGACAACTTTGCACTGCAGTGTAAAAAAACTTTAGTTCTGGCATACTACAATAGGTAACCAGAAATGACTACACAGCGCAGCCTTAGTACTTGTCCTAATATATAGAGCCCCAGACATGGGTACACAGTCACTCTTAGTACTTGTCCTAATATATAGGGGACCAGACATGGCTACACAGTGCGCCCTTAGTACTTGTCCTAATATATAGGGGACCCTGACACAACTACACAGAGAACCCTTAGTACTTGTCCCAATATAAGGTGGCTGGATTTTCCCAGGATGAAAGCGGCACAAAGGGATGTCGTTAGAGGATGGGGCCTATCACAACATATGATTTTACCTCCAGCATTATAAAATGTACAGGGCCATTTAAAAAAAGAGAGGGAGCAAATTCTGTGGCATTTCTGCATCCAAAAGACAGTCAGAGTCTGTAGCATTGGTGCTGAGTTTGACTGGAAATCAGGCGCGTATCCACAGTTTATTTGAAACTATGCGGTGCTTCTCCTTGAACTGGATACTATTTTCTCCAGCAGGTTTCAGGGTATTCTGTAGCTTCCTAATTGTGTAGTATGGCATGCGCACGCCTTATAACAACCAATCAGACACAAGATGTAAGTCTCAGGTCTAAACTGGATCTGCGTGGTACATTGCTCAGACCCTCATTCTATTGAAACACATAATACCTGCCCTTTATGGGAGTATAACACATTACATCAGTAACCTATATAGGTTTTAATTCGTTGGGCCATATAAAATCCCCCGCCCCTCCTCACACCCCTCTCAAGTCCAGTGTATGAGCCAGTCTTTGTCTCCTCAAGAAGTGGTCCGGCAAAAGTAGCTTCTTTGTCTCAGAAGTTGAGGGTGGGGGAGGGCTGTGAAAACGCCCAACGTGGATACAGTTCTTCAGTCTTGCAGTATAGCAATGTGACTTTAACCCTTAAGAGGCTGTAGAGGAGCTTTACATTAGGCTAACATTATAGAACAAATCTTTCACCATGCCATTGTCCAGCAATTACCATAATGAAATCATGCGGCCATTAGCCTCTACAGAGTTAAATCACTACAGCTGCCTAATACATCTAGTTTATACAAATCAATAGACATTTTACGCTAATTAATCATCATGTCTACTACACCCTCACCTCCTCCACAGGTTTCCCACTGTCAGTGTTTCTGACCAGCTCCGCTGGAGGAGGTGAGGGGGAGCACTGCATAGTATGAAATCAGCTGCAGGTATGCTGCTGATTTCCAGTCAAAATCCACATCAATGGGACAGATTTTGACAGTTTTTTGGATGCAGAAATGCAACAGAATTTGCTGTTGAAATTTCTGCTGCAGACATTCTGCAGCATTTCCACCACATGTATACATACTGTAAGTCAGCTAGAGGTATGCTGCCATGTGCAAAGTGGACCCGGTAGTAAGTATCCTCCACAGTGGCCTCAGTAGTAATAGTGACCCTCACAGTGACCTCAAAGCTCTGTCCTAGGCCCAGTGTTGAACATTTTTATAAATGATCTGGAGGAGGGAATTGATGGGAAACTGATCAAATTTGCCGACAACACACAGCTACGCAGCTATGCATATGTAGCCATGTGCAGAGCCAAGCGAAACCAGGCAGGCATGTGCAGTGTCATGCGGTCCCTGCCGGAAGTGCCCATGGCTGGAAAATGTGTGAGATGCTGGTTGTCTCCCACAGCGTTATAGGCTTACAGCTGTGGCATTGAGCCCTTAGTCACCAATACAGGGGCTCAGTTCTAGTATACCTCTAATAGTGAAGTCAGATGGTCAAATGCCGGCTCGCTGATAGTGATTACCATTCAATTACCTAAAGTGATTGCTGGTGATGATCACTTTCAGTTTTCATCTCTAGCTGGCCCAGATCACCATTAGGGCTTTTTCCAGCCACTATTCGTCTCTGCTGAATTCGGAACAGACATGTTTGGCTACATGGTTTCCCAACACAGCCGCACACTGATAAGAATTCCCTCCTTCTGCTCTTTAAACCATTAAGGACATGGCCTATTTTGGCTATAAGGACGCAATGATTTCTTGGAGGTTTCTCATCTCTGCTTTTCAAAAGCCATAACTTTTATTTTTCCATCAACATGGTGGTATGAGGGCTTGTTTTCTGTGTGGCAAACTGATCACACAGATCGCCCCTCGTTCTCTTTTCCCCTACTCCCCATCACACAGGATGCCTCTCGTTCTCCTCCCCCACTCCCCATCACACAGAACACCCCTCATTCTATTCCCCCCACTCTCTATCATATTGGATGCCCCTCGCTCTCCTCCCCCCACTCCCCATCACAAGGTGCCCCTCATTCTCCTCCCCCAACTACTCATCATACAGAATACCCCTCATTTCCCCCCTCCACAGACCCCATCACACAGGACACCCCTCGTCCTCCTCTTCTGACTCCCCATCATACCAAACACTCCTTGTTCTGCCCCCCATCACACAGGACATTCTGCTCACTGACCGCAGAGTTGCTTTCAGTAAGGTCTCTGCACGGGCTGGCAGCTTCTCCTGCACACCAGCGCTTCCTCCCTCCGCTCAGTCTCCTCCCCTGTCTTGTTCTCCTGCACTGAGATAATCAGTGAGGAGGAGTCTGAGCAGAGGTCCAGGAGGAAGCACTGGTGTGCAGGAGACGCTGCCAGCCTGCGCAGAGACCTAATTGAAATTAACTCTGCGGTCAGTGAGCATGTGGAAAGGAGGCCATCAGGCCACCCCTGGCTTAGGCACCAGATTGTAATCGTGACTCCTATATGTACACAAGTGCTTGCGTCCAGTTCTGGGCAGCCCACTTTAAAAAAGACATCGACAAACTGGAGCAAGTTCAGAGAAGTGTTACCAAGATGGTGAGCGGTCTGCAGATCATGTCCTATGAGGAACAGTTAAAGGATCTGAGAATGTTTAGCTTGCAATAAAATAGGCTGAGAGGAGATTTAATAGCTGACTACAAATATCTGAAGGGCTGTCACAGTGCAGAGGGATCAGCCCTATTCTCATTTACACAGGGAAAGACTAGAAGCAATGGGATGAAACTGAAAAGGAGGAGACACAGATTAGATATTAGAAAAAAGTTCCTGACAGTGAGGGTGCTAAATGAGTGGAACAAGTTACAATGGGAGGTGGTGAGTTCCCCTTCAATGGAAGTCTTCAAACAGAGGCTGGACAAATATCTGTCTGGGATGATTTAGGGAATCCTGCACTGAGCAGGGGGTTGGACCAGATGACCCTGGATGTCCCTTCCAACACTACCATTCTATGATTCTCAGTAGTGACCCCCCCCCCGCCCCCACAGTGGCCCCAGTAGTAATAGTGAACCTCCACGAAAACCATAGTTGTAATTGTGGCCCCACTGTGGCCTCAGTTGTAATTGTGACCTCCACAGTGGCTGTAGTAGTCATAGTGTCCCCTACAGAGGCCCAAGTAGCAATAGTGACGCCACAGTGGTCTCAGTGCTAATACTATTACTACTAGGGTTGATATAGGGAACTCTATTACCAATAGTGTCCCCTAGATCGACCCCAGTAGTAACAGTGACCCCCACAGTAGCCCCAGTAGTAATAGAACCTCCCCTTGAAACCGATATACTTACCATACTCCTGGTCTTCAAAGCGCCACTGCTCCTCTTCTCATCACTGCTGTAGGCAGGAGTGTGCGCACCTTCCTCCCTGCTAAAAGTGATTAGCACTCTGACTGCTAATCACTTTAATGGTGACCTGACGTCCCAAGAGTGAGACAAATGGGTTTCCCGTTGGGGTCCCGGTGGAATGTGGAACACATGGTCCCAAGCAGGACTGTCCCGACTAAGTTGGGATGTCTGGTCACCTTACCTAGTATATAGTGGACACAAACTAAGGCTACACAATGCACCCTTAGTACTTGTCCTAAAAAATAGGGGACCCAGACATGACTACACAGTGCACCCTTAGTGCATCCCTTGTTTAGGGTAACACCTCACAGAGCAACCTCTGGGTGAGGGCTCTTTCCCACGAGCATATATCAGCCCACTGTTTTCGCAGCCTGCCGATATACGCTATGATCTGATGCATTGGATTCCAATCCATCAGATTACATGGCCATATTCCCATGGCATAAAAGCGCCCAGCCGGGCCAATATAGCACCGGGCACTGTCACACTGGGCCGAAAATATAGTCCTGGAACTATCTTTCCACCCGGAATACGGCGGCCACTGCATGGGCTCCTATGGGAGCCAATGACAGCAGCCGGAGAAAGGAGTGGGGAGGGAGTTAAGCAGCGTGACTGCTAAACTCCCTCCCTCTTCTCTCCTCTTCTCTCCTCCCCACCAACTGTTTGCAATGGGAGGGGGTGGGACAGGGCGTAGCTAAGCTCCGTCCCACTCCGTTTCCTCCCATTACTGGCTGCGGACAAGGGTTGGGGGGTGCTTAGCTCCGCCCCCATCCAGCCTACTCCCTTTGCAAACAGCCGGAGGGAAGGAGAGAAGAGGTGAGCAGGCGAGGGGAAGAGAAGTAGAGGCAACGGCATTGCGGCCTCGGCGTACATGCGTTGGGGCCCATGCTGTCTGAACGGGTGCACAACAACATTAGATTTGGCAGGTGCACGTAAAAACGCCTACGAAAGTGTGAAGAAGCCCTGACTGTGATGCATATTAATACACTATCACACTCAAATGCCCTTTACAAATTTTTCAAATTAGTTGTTAATACCCACACAGATTTGTGGTTAAAACTTCTGCTTGCCTGTGAAATTACTTGATCGTTAAGGATTTTTACCTCAAATTTCACTTTTTGCATAGCATAGGGTAAAATGCACTTCAAATCTGATACTAAGTCCCATTAACACATGTAGGTTTTACCATGGAGATTCACTGCTAATTCTCTGTGTAAATGATCCACCGCACAAGGGCATTCATGCCATAATGGCTGACTATGTTGATGCTATAGGGCCCATGGAGAGAGGGGCCCAGTGAAGTTCAGTTTTCCCTCCTTTTTTATTGGGTTACTGGAACCAGTGCGGGACTTGCCCCTCCAGAGGAACGGAACTGCCCAAAAACTAGTTGTTGGGAAATGACTATGGGGTCATAGAAAGGAAATGGAGAAGAAAACAAACATCAGACTCTTCTGTCCCGGATGCCAAAATCCAGCACTTAAATAAGTGACCCATTTTTATTTTTTGCTCTGGGGCCATATCTCTTCTATGTATCCCACTGCGACATCTGGATTGACCCTTACAAAATCATCCTCCAATCTTGTAATTCTCATAATGTACAAGTTAAAAAACTACCGGGCCGTGTCAGGGTTTAAGTTTAAAGTGGGTAAATTCAGTTTGCATCGTCATTGAAATCTCCAGGTGGTATAATGGGCAGTTGTGCATCGACTATCATGTTTTCACTGATCCTCTTTAATCTCAGAGTAACAGCCACCTTAAGGCTTCATTCACACAAGCGCATATTGGCCGGCATTTTCACGGCTCGCCAATATATGCTTCCATCTGGGGCGTAGAAACTCGTGAATGGGCGCACAAATCTAAAGTTTGTGCACCCGTTCACATGGCATGGGATCCGGTGCATATGCACCGAGCTCACCATGCCACCGCCCATTTCCCCTGCTCTGCATCGCAGAGTCACCTCTCGTCTCCTCTACGCTCGTTCTTTGCAATGTAAGGGGGCGGGGCGGGGGTGACGCTAAGCAGCGACCTGGCCCGCCTCCTCCCATTGATGGCTATGGACAAGGGGCAGGAAGGGGGCCGTAGCTTTGCTCCACCTACGCCCTGCCCCTCGTCCATAGCCATCAATGGGAGGGACGGGAAGGATCAGTGATTAGCCCCGCCTCCTTCCATTGTACAGAATGAGCGGGGAGACCATGCTGCCAAACTCCATCCCACACACAGCCGCTGCTATGGGCTCCCATAGAGCGCATGCAGTGGCCGACGTATTTCGGCCCAAAAGTTCCAGGAATATCTTTTGGGCCAGATGTAAAAACGCCCGGCACTATATTGGTCTTGCTGGGCGCTTTTAGATCTCAGTAATACGCTCATGTGATCTGATGCATTGGAATCCAATATATCAGATAACAGCGCATATTGGCTATCCTCTCTAATGCATTTTCAATCATTTTGAAGCCATTTATTAGCCATATGTCGTGATGTTTTGCAAAATAAATTTTTCGTACTATAATTTTCTCAAATGTTCACTATTTGCTGTATACCTGTAGAACTGACTGAGACAAATCATATGATACCTCACAAGGTTTGGCAGCATGCCGGAGTCTAGAACTACACTAACTTTAGGTGTGCGGCACAGCAATTTTAGTCCCTTAAGGAGGCGGTGTTATTGCATCACCAGAACTCGTCATACCGAGGTCAGACTCTTGTTACTGGGTACCTTGGCCGTTCCTCTTTACAATGAGATATTTAACACTATCGTCATACATCTAGAAATTAGTTTACTTTTAACCCCTTCATGACATGGCCTATTTTGGGCTTAAGGACGCAACAATTTTTGGCGGATTTTCTTCTCCGTTTATCAAAAGCCATAACTTTTTTATTTTTCCGTCGACGCGGCCGTATGAGGGCTTGTTTTTTGCGTGGCGAACTGTAGTTTTTATCGATGCCAATTTTGGGTACATAGACTATATTGTAAATTTTTTTTTTTTTTTTTAATGATAGCAGAGAGAGAAAACGCATCAATTCTGCCATAGATTTTTTTTTTTTTTTTTTTTACACCGTTAATCATGCAGCATAAATGAGACTTTCCATTTTTTCGGCAGACCGGTACGGTTACAACGATACCAAAATTCTAACATTTTTTTTAGGTTTTCCCACTTTTCTGCAATAAAAACCCTTTTTTTTTTAAATCTTTTTTCTATTCTAAATTGCTGCATTCAAAGTCACGTAACTTTTTTATTTTTTGATGTACAGAGCTCTATGAGGGCTTATTTTTTGCGAGACGAGCTGTAGATTTTATTGGTACCATTGTGGCGTACATACAGCTTTTTTGTTCACTTTTATTGCGTTTTTAGTGAGGCAAAATGCTAAAAATGAGCATTTTGCCTCAGTTTTTTAGCTTTTTTTTTAGCGTTTTTTTCCGTGCACAGTCAAAAGCATGTGCAACTTATTGTACGCATCGTTACGGATGCGACAATACCAAATATGTGGGGGTTTATTTTTTTTTTACCTTTTTTTATGCTAATCTGAGAAAAAGCATAAAAAATGGTTTTTTTACTCTTTTTTTTTACATTTTTTTAATTCATTTTTTGAATCTTTCTTTTTTTTACACTGTTTGTGTCCCTCTGAGGGACTTTAATCACTGCCCTGATGATCGCTGTCATAAGGCATGGCAGAGCTACTGCTCTCCCATGCCTTATCGCTCATACAGCGATCTCAGGCATAGGCAATACAGGACGCCAGTGTCTGGCGTCCTGTTGCCATGGTGACAGGCCGGGCTCTCGTGATGACATCGCGAGTTCCGGCCGGAGACACAGAGGGAGCCGCGCTCCCGCTGTGAACTCTTTCCCTGCCGCGATCTACTTAGATCGCGGCAGGAAAGGGGTTAACAGTGGCGGGCGCATCTCTGATGCCCCTGTTGCAGCGAGACGCCGGCTGTGACTGACAGCCGGCTCCCGCTGCGGGATAGCGCTGGATCATATGTGATCCCGCGCTATCTCCAGGACGTAAGTTTACGCCCTGCTGCGGGAAGTACCCCGCTCCCAGGACGTAAACTTACGCCCTGCAGCGGGAATGGGTTAAAACTGTCATGATTCTGTATCGCTCACCGGCCCGAGTATGGCTCCTGAACTATACACACATTCTACGTCAAGTCTGCTCTCTGCTGTTATACTAGAGGCAGCTTAGCAGAGTTGTAGTGTTCAGCTGGTTGAAGACCTGCCCAGTTCAGGTGATACTAGGGATACTTTTTAAGAATTAGGTTGCCTTCAGTGCACTTTCAGCACATGTGGATATGCAATAAAAAAGAGCTACAGTATGCAGATATTCTCTAAACCTTATTACACAGTTTTAAGCTAAAACTTGTAGTTACATGGGAGTGAAGGAGCTCACGTTGCTATTGTATTGCTGCTCTTCTTCAGAAGGAATGAGCATCGCTGCTGCTCCAGGCAAAGCCCCGACTCCTTGATGATGTGGGTGCTGATGTGATTAGTGCTTTGTGATTAGCATGTCACCTGCTCTGGTAACAGTCGGAAGAGTGTCACATAAGCGCCGGATAGTGCCATTTGTGGAGAGGCGTGGCACATGCCACGTGGTGTGCTGTGAGCCCCTACTAGGGGTGAGTGCTGAGGAGACCCTGCTGCCACAACTGCAGAAGGGATGGCCCATATGAGAACTAGAGATACTGAAGAGTGTCCCAGAATGTGTGCAGGGGCAGAGGATGTCTACCACCTGAGCTGTGGCTTGTCAATGGTGGAATCTGCTTATATGCTCCCCCCACCCCACCCCCTCCCATTGCAAACAGCCAGAGGGGAGGAGAGCCGCAGAGAGCTGGCAAGGGGGAGGGAAGAGGAAGACGGCTCATATGGTAGCGTATATCATCCGGCCGTGAAAACGTTGTCCGATATACGCTCATGGGAATAAGCCCTTAAGTTGTTAAATGCCTTAAAGGGATTTTCCCACAACTTCAGACCAGCATCACATGAGCTTATGCATATTTGAATGCATGGCGTTTTTGAGGGATGAACTATGCTTTTTTTGTGCGTGCATCGGTGTATTCTACTCTACGCAAAGCATGCGCATTTCTGTTAAGTCGCCCTGATTTATACGGCTTTTCAGTCTACTGTTTACCAAATGTGTTCTTTTTTTCATTAGAATTACACAGTGTTTTACACATCTCCTAGTTCATTGCTCATGCATTTGCACACTCTCTATTGACTTCTATGGAGGCCTTTAGTGTGCAAATGTGTAGGAAAAAAGAGCATGGTCAGATTTTTTTGTGCAACCGAAATGTGTAGAAAAAATACAGGCATGTGAACGAATCCAATGAAATGAATTGGTTCTATTCTCTATGTATTGTACACATATATTTTGTGTGTGCCTAAGCCTGTGTGGCACAGGCCTTAAATTGCTTTACAACCACTTAGTTCTTCCTGGTTGTTGACTAGGACATGTGATCCTTAAGGTCCCCATACACAGTGGACTACAGTTATTACCTAAACCTGCCAATTTTGGTGGGATGACCCGTATATAGGGCCCTTTGATCTTCTCCCAACAGATGATGTTGAGGAATCAAGGACCAGGTATGTTGAATGTTAAAGCCTGATCCTTTTGTCCCCCTGGAGATAAGTTGCCACCAGAAATGTCTGCTATGGCCAAACCGAGCACTCATGTGTAAGAAGAGCAGAATGGCAAAAGAGGAAGAGCTAAGCCAACTCTATAGCCCACTATATGGTAAGCCAGGGCCCGCCACTGAATCCAGCAACCACCAATGGCTATTATGTGATACACAAAGCGTTTTACACATATGGCCATGGGAACGAGCCCTTACAGGTGTTATTCCAGGATTGAAAGTTATCCTCTGTTTACAAGATAGAGGAGGCATTTCAAATCACTAGGAATCTGAGTACTGGAACACCCCCAATTCTGAGAACAGGGTCCACTACATCCAGGAATGAACAGAATGGCAGTTGTTAATGCACCCTGTTGCTTCATTAATTTCGATGGAACCGCTGGAGACAGCAGAGTTCAAGCGCTCAGCTATTCCTCTGTCAGTCATATTGAAATTACTGAAGTTGTAATGTTCATGCTCAACCATCGCTTCATTCATTTGGAGGCCTTTGGGACCTGCGTTGGACCCCCAATCAGAAAGTCATTCTCAGTCCTGTGAATAGGGATAACGCTCAAACTTGGCAAACCTCTTTAAAATGGTCATACACATGGAGATGAACTGCCACCCGAGATGCCTGACACAGCAACTTCTCCCTCTATCTATTGATGACACTTAGCCAAGCCGAGTATACATATGTATGCAAAGCTGGGAGTAATAGCTGTTGGCCAAATAAATATTTGGTTGACCAGTACTATTGAGTGAACTTTTGAGAAGTTCGATTGGGCCGGTTTGCCAAATTCCGGCAAAAAGTTCAGTCCACATTAGTTTGAACCAAACCAGAACTTCAGCAGTAATCTGTCAATTAGTCTGACCTTTAGTTTTCAGCCCTTATTTTTCTTCTTCTGCTAATTTATGACCAGCCCCCCCATACCATTTTCCTTGCCACCCGGCTAGACCATCATGATGATTCCTTGCAATCATAACTTGTCTCTACAGAATTTGACACTCAGACAACTTTGACTTCTCAATTTCCCAACCACCTGGCTTTATTTTTCAAACTTGCACGCAATGTCCCCATCCATGCCACAGTTAGTAGTAATGCCACCCATACTTAAAAGCCTGAGAGCATGTATGGTAACGTTGTTTGTGTTTGTCCCCCCTTCAGATTTTATCCAAGATTTGGCTCCTATGATCAGCACGACACATCAGAGAGTCAGTACAGCTTGAAGAGAAGAAGAGAAGACCAGCTCCAGCTGCAGTACAGAGAGTGAACCTGATATGACAAAGCAAGAACGGCTCACCTCTGTCGCCAGTCTCTCCTCTGCAACCTCTATAACCTAATAAGTCTGGAGGTTATGGACATCACAGAGTGACTTCCTCGGGGATATCCTCTATGGGTATAAGAGTTTTTTAAGGGGCTTTACGAGTAATAAGGCATGGTGGCAGTGGGGGTTGGGGGTGGAGTCATGTGGTTGATTGGAAGGCTCCAACAGGAACGCCATCAGTCGTGTTCTGTAAACCTAGCAGGGCTTCTAAATTACAAGCCCATGTGACACATTTACGGGAGACCACCAGACCAGAAGATCTGGTAACATCACCTGTCAGGTGCTGTTCCTGCACGGAATCCAACCCTGCCTGCGGCCGTTAAACCCTGCATACCTGTATTCTCCCTTTTGTGACGTCTCCCCTTCTGGGTTTGCTGTACTGTGCATAGTCCTCATGGCTCGCTGTTGGACATGTGCAGTACAGTTGTTTTTTTTTATATCCCCTGCTTTCTCATGGGATCTGCGGCATCATCGTAGTATCAGCTGAGGGTGTGCCGTGGATCAGACAGCTTCCATTGACTGCAATGGAAGCCGTCTGTGGGGGAACTTCAACAATATGGAGCACACTGCAATTTGTTTTACAAACCAAAAGGTCTGCAAAAGAAATCTGCATGCTTTAATTAATTTGCGTACTCCCATGTTTCCTTAAGGGCGGCTTGATTTGCTGATCTCTTGTTCAGGTGCCGCACGCGTATTCCTCAAATCAAACCCACCCGCGGACATTAGGCCTTAGGCCCCTTTCCCATGGGCGTATATCGGCCTGCCATTTTCACGGTCGGCTGATATATGCTGTGATCTGATGGATTCTATTCCAATGCATCACATCACATGGCCATATTCCCGTGACATAAAAGAGCCGGCCGGCCAATATAGCGCCGGGCATTTTCATGTTAGGCCCAAAAGAAAGTCCTGGAACTATCTTTTGTGCCCGAATACATTGGCCACTGCATTAGCTCCTATGGGAGCCCATGACAGCAGCTGGAGAAGAGAGTTGGGAGGGAGTTTACCAGCGTGACTGCTAAACTCTCTCCTTCTCTCTCCTCCGCTCCGGCTGATTGTAATGTGAGGGGGCAGGATGGGGGCAGAACTAAGCTACCGCACCCTCCCCATCTCTTGTTCACAGCCAGCAATCGGAGGAGGCGGGATGGGGTAGCACTTAGCTCTGCCCCCTCACCGCCCCCTTCCATTGCAATCAGACGATGGGGAGGAGAGATTTAGCTGATCCGGAAAGGGGAAGGGAAGAGCTATGGCATGGCAGCCACGGTGTATATGCGCCGGGGCCCATGCCGTCTGAACAGGCACACAAACATTAGATTTGTGCGCCTGTTCACCAGCTTTTACGCCCCAGACGGTAGTGTATATCGTCCAGCCATGAAAACGGCGGCCGATATATATGCTCATGCGAATGAAGACTCAGTTTCAGAAAAACCCTTTAAATTGCTGCCAAAGGTTTAGTGAACAAGGCTTAATAAGGTTAATGATCATAATGAGCTTTACGCCAGATAAATCGGTTGGCAATAATCTGCAGTATCACTAGTTTCTCTGAAATAAGGGTAACCACTCAATTCCTTGACTTGATGCATCAGAAGCGTTTAATTGCATAGAGTGGATGTATTTGTAGTTTGTAGGAAACATCACTTCTGCTATATTTATCATAATTAGTAATTTTTAAAAATATAACTCTTTTTTTGGTCTATTAGTTCATTGGCCGAAATCTGCCTTGTCTTATCCCGACTCCAATACACCCCCAGGATGATCCCCCCAACGTATACCACCAAATGTATTTTTCCGTTATTGAAGGCTAATAATTCTCTGAAGGGTTTAGGACTATTCAGTGCTGAAAAATCGCTCTTGTGAAAATGGCGCAGTTGTTGAAGGTGATCTTTATCATTGTAAAAAGTGCTATCTGGACCCTACTGAAATAGTTTAAAACCTTTGTCCATCCACCGTTTAATACCGGAGAAAATTATGGCCTCAATTACAGCCCATATATACATACAGAAGTCAGTTAGATTCTTCTTGGTAAATACGCATAGAGGTAAGGTAGATTCTCTTTCGTATATACACACAGAGGTCAGTTAGATTCCCCTCAGTATATACACATAGAGGTGAGGTAGATTCTCCTCAGTATATACACATAGAGGTGAGGTAGATTCTCCTCAGTATATACACATAGAGGTGAGGTAGATTCTCCTTAGTATATGTACACACAGATAACTTAGATTCTCTTTAGTAGATATACATAGAGGTGAGGTAGATTCTCCTCCGTATATACACATAAAGGTGAGGTAGATTCTCCTCAGTATATACACATAGAGGTGAGGTAGATTCTCCTTAGTATATGTACACACAGATAACTTAGATTCTCCTCAGTATATACACATAGAGCTGTGGTAGATTCTCCTCAGTATATGTACACAAAGATCAGTTAGATTCTCCTCAGTATATACACATACAGGTGAGGTAGATTCTCCTCAGTATATACATATAGAGGTGAGGTAGATTCTCCTCAGTATATACACATAAATGTGAGGTAGATTCTCCTCAGTATATGTACACAAAGATCAGTTAGATTCTCTTCAGTATATATACATAAAAGTGAGGTAGATTCTCCTCAGTATACAAATTATTTCCCTAGGCTTTATGGTTTCTGAGAAAGGAACTATCTTATGTATTGCGGATTTTTGCAGTTTTTCACATTTAGAATTGAATATTAAAGTTGCGACCCCTTTACTTTTCCAATTTAGGATGTAAAGAATGGTCGTGCCAAATTTCACGTTTGTGTGGTACAGATGTGTGTTATTAGTTACATTACATACAGTAGGGGGTCACTTACTTTTACACTTTTACACTTCAAGTTGTGACCCCCTTACTTTTTCTATTTAGGACCTAAACAAAGGTCTTGCCAAATTTCACGTTTGTGCAGTACAGATTTGTGTTATTAGTTACATTACATAGGGGGGTCACTTACTTTTGAGTTTAGAATTGAATTATCAAGTTGCGACCCCCATAGTTTCCTATTTAGGACCTAAGGAATAGTGGTGCCAAATTTCAAGTTTGTACAACATCGGGAAGTTAGAGAGTTAGATTAGGTATATAGCATAGCGGGGTCACTTACTTTTGCACTTAGCATTGAAAAATCAAGTTGCAATCCCTTTACTTTTCCTATTTAGGACCTTAAGAATGCACGTGCCAAATTTCATGTTTGTGCAATACAGATGTGTGTTATTAGTTACATTACACAGGGGGTCACTTACTTTTGTACTTAGAAATGAATAATCAAGCTGCGACTCCTTTACTTTTCTATTAATGACATATGGAATGGAGACACTAAATTTCACGTTTGTACGACACCAGGAAGTTACATATCATAAGGGGTCACTTACTTTTGCACTTAGCATTGAATAATAATCAAGTTGAGACCCTTTCACCTTTCCTGCTTGGTACCTAAATAATATTTGTGCCAAATTTCAAGTTTTTGCACAACCCTGGGAAGTTACATAACATAGGGGGTCATTTACTTTTGCACTCAGCATTGAATAATCAAGTTGTTTGTGTGCAGGTAACCTTAGTCAGTGAGTGAGTGAGTCAGTCTGTGAGTGAGTTAGTCTGTGAGTGAATCAGTCTGTGAGGGCTTTCGCCTTTATATATATAGATTCTGTATTATTAGTATATATGAGTGATTGTCATGGATCTATCAGTGTTATAATCACTAGACAAGACCACACAATTACAGTCTATTGAAATAATGATGTTGTTGCCCCTTTTACAAGGGGGCTGGCAGGGAAATTAGAGGCCACTTTAGCTATACAGAATATGATTGGTTGCTCAGACTCTTCTGGTTCCTAACAGCTGCAGCTTGTGATGTCATGGAATATTGTGGCTGTCGGCCCCTCCCCCTTTCATTATGCACATTATTACATCACAGACATTATGATATCACAGAGGTTATATAAGGAGCTGCAGCGCCAACATTCCGTAGAGAGTTGCAGTTGGCGTTAGAGGTAAGTCCGCTATATGTGAAGCTCCTGTATTGTACTTCATTACCTCCTATCTTGTGTCCTCTTCTTCAGCTGTGATCACTACTTTCCTTTTCCTCCTTTTCCAGTAAATCCATCTGTGTTGTAAATGTACAATGTGACATTATGTGGTGCGGGTACAAGTTGTTATATGGATGTAGCAAGTGTTAGCATGTCACCCACCGCCAGAATGCTTGTAGGGAATGTGTTATCCATTATAAGCATCACCTAAGTCCTGGTTCTTCTAGTTTAGTTGACATGGAGTCCTGGGAGCCTCTTTTACTTTTCACCTGCTTCCAGGTTCCTGCGCTGTCCCCGTCACAGTCAGCACACAGCAAGTTTAGCTCTTTATAGAAAGCTGTGAGCGCACTCGCACAAAGATTAATGGGTTAATATTTATACCTATTATTAGGATTGATATCTGTCAGATATTAGACATGGAGTTTACAGTTTTTTACTATGTTGCTGGTGGTACAGCGGTCGGTGGGCTGTCCACCATACTTGGGGTCTGGTCGATGGGCTGTACACCATACTTGGGGTCTGGTTGGTGGGCTGTCCACCATACTTGGGGTCTGGTCAGTGGGCTGTCCACCATACTTGGGGTCTGGTCGGTGGGCTGTAAACCATACTTGGGGTCTGGGTTCGGTTCAGTGGAGGGTTTTATCTTTCTTCTGACCAACATACAGTAATTACATGAGATAAGTACGGCGTGTGATACTCATTTACAGCTGCAGACAGTGGAGCCCATGGTTCCTGCTGTCAGGGTTCAGTTCCAGGTGCAGATTATAATTGTATCTATTTCATGTTATTATTTGTTACTTTGTTGCATATACAGTATTTACTAATACAACATGTCTAGAATGCAGGATTGTACCAGATTGCTTATTTTTTTAGCCCCTATTGCCTGATTATAACATCCCTCACTGTATCACTGTGCTAATGTGGATTCAGATTCTATTAGGTTGCATTCACACTTGGTAGATTTAATCTAGTTCTGCATGGGCAATCATGATTTTGCCGTGAGAAAATCGTGGCAAAATCCCTAACAGCTGCAGCTTGTGATGTCACGGAATGTTGTGGCTGTCGGCCCCTCCCCCTTTCATTATGCACATTATGACATCACAGACATTTTGACATCACAGAGGTTATATAAGGAGCTGCAGCGCCAACATTCTGTAGAGAGTTGCAGTTGGCGTTAGAGGTAAGTCCACTATATGTGGAGCTCCTGTATTGTACTTCATTATCTCCTATCTTGGGCTAAGTTCTAGTGCTTCTAGTTTGGGTGACATGAAGTCTGGGGAGCCTCTTTTTTTTCTCACCCACTTCCACGTTCCTACGATGTCCCCGTCACAGTCAGTGCACAGCAAGTTTACCTCTTTACAGAGCGCTGTGTGTGCGCTCCCACAGAGGTGAATGGATTGATATACCTATTTTTAGCATTGCTATCAGTCACATATTAGACATGGGTTCTACAGTTTTTCACTATGTTGCTGGTGGTACACCGGTCAGTGGGCTGTCCACCATACATAGGGGCTGGTCGGTGGGCTGTCCACCATACTTGGGGTCTGGTCGGTGGGCTGTCCACCATACTTGGGGGCTGGGTTCGGTTCAGTGGAGGGTTTTGTCTTTCTGCTGACAAACATCCAGTAACTACATGAGATAGGTACGGAGTGTGATACTCATTTACCAGCTGCAATGTTTTCACTCATGCGATGTTGCAAAAGAAAAAAAAAAATCGCAGCACATCCTGTCTATCTGCGTTTTGCAGGTTTTTTTCATCTCCCATGTTTCTGCATGTAGCCTCCTTTTTTTCATATTGCAAAGATTGAAAGTGTGATTTTCATGGCTATAAAGGTCCTCAATGTCTGGGAGGGGCATACACTGAAATGATAAGAGCCTGTAATTAATTATTATATAATAGTAATATTTATAGTGTACAGTCCTATAAACCTGATATGTATCTATTATCTCGCTATCCATCATCCAACCATCCAACATCTCCACATCCATCCTCCACAATTACATTCTATAGAGATGACAATGTTGCCCCATTTACAAGGTTTTGGAGGCTGGGGAGAGAATTTAGAGACTATTTTATGTATATGAAATTTGATTTCATCTTGTCCCTAATTTTTGCTTGTGATGTCACCAAATGTTGTTGGCTCAACCCCCACATAGTGTGACAGCATGTATATGGTATAAGGAGCTGCTGAGCCTACATTGCATTGAGGGTTGTAGTTGGTGGCAGGTATGTCCACTACATCTGGAGCGCATTTGTGTCCTTCTTTATTTTCTAGCATGTCCGTAGCTTCCCTTGAGGTGGTGGTAGAGGTTGGGGATGGTTTTGTTATAGAATAATGGCTGACCCTCATACCTAGATTTTAACTGATTTTAATTGATCTTATTTATTCTTTAACAGTATTGAGAGAGAGAGAGATAGAGAGAGAACGAGCTTATTACAGAGATAGAGTTAAAGAAAGTATATCCAGTTATGATGTAAGTATCTTGTTATATGACCCTTGGGTGATATTTAGATAAATAGATGGACACCATGAAAACAAGTGTAACGAGGTGCAACCAACCTATGGCATAAACCAGGATAATGCCAACAAATACAGAGTCCATATGGAAGAACCTGTTGTGCCCTCAAATATCACAAACATATAACACATTTTATTAGTCATACTAAATTTCCCTTAAAAAACTAGTATGTGTGAGCGTGATCTGCAAGGATGGATTCAGAACCAAATTGGTTCAGAGTGCTTCCACATGGATGAGCGGCCCAGAGAATGCCACAGAAAAATTCCCCAGACTGTAACTCTGCTTCCACCGGCTTGTGTTCTTCCAGCAGTGGTTGCAGGGTGTTTGTTCTCTGATGTTTCTTATCTGACACGCCAATGTCCATCTATTCATCTATCATTATCAGAAGTCCTGCCTCTATCTGGAAAATGATGACAGGCGCTGATGTTCCAGAATTTTACACCCTGTAGTAGGGAGACAATGTCCTAGATTATCACCATCTTCTTTTTCTTTCTAATAGGACCCACGAGGAAGAAGCGTTAACATTCTACGCATTACCGGCTTTTTATAACAACTGTGCCGAGGAGTTACCACAAAAAAATCTAAGAATCTTCTTGCAAAAACAGTAAGTATTTCTCTGTAGGACCCCCATGATAGTGACTGTTACCACAATACCAGGTGTTATTCTTCACAGACATAACCCCACACTCATCAGATAATCACACATCAGGGACATGGGGCGATAGATAACACAATGATAAAAGCGGGAATGTAGAAGGAAATACAACACAAATATCAGCTATCACCCAGGAGCCACTATTATCATGTTACTCTTCTTCATTGCTCTCTTGTGAGGGAAGAGAAGCCGATATCACCAACTGGCTATGGCAAGCCAATCATATAAAATAGACCTTCATACAATCACCGGAAAATGTCAGCTGCAATCTGATTGGTTGTTATTGAAAATTCCTTGTTTATAATTCTTTCCTTTTCTTCTCCCACAGGTGGCGGGAGACCACCAATAACAACGGTGTGGTTTATTACCAGTAAGTATCTCCTAGCATGACGACCCTATTGTTCTAGTGTTATTGGAATTGCTGTTTTTTCTTTCTAAAGGCCCATTTATACGCAACGATTTAGCTCAAAAGACATCTTTTGAGTGATAATCGTTGTGTGCATTTACATGGCAAGATGATCGCTCAAAATTCGCTCAAACGGCAGTTTGAGTGACAGTTTTGAGTGTTCACTGTGCATAAGTGTGTAAATGAAGCTCACGCTGTATGCATCTTTTGCATGTATCTGTTGTCTTCTCGGAGTGCTCAGCTGGAATATAGGTGTATGCTCCAAGTGAACTATACAGAAGACAGCTGGAGTGCTGTCTTCTGCATAATCCTGCTGTATTTACGTAGCACTCCACTAGTAGTATATAGCTGAGCACTCCGAGCGGGATATGCAGAACATAGCAGGACCGCTGTCTTCAGCATACTCCTGCTGTGTTCTCCGAGCAGGACACCAGCTGAAACAATAGTATCAGTGGGATCCCGCTAAGAACTCAAGGCACGGCGCTGATAAGGCTCATCGTTCTCTTTCAGCTAGTTGTTAATGAAAAATGTACAAATTCCATTCAGTTTGACCCAATGATTCTTGCTCAAAAGACGGCTTTGATTGATTTTTGATCAAGAATTCTTGGGTTTAAATGGGACTTAATTCTGGACTTAATAAAAGGACAGCAGGGAGTGACAGTTCATTAGTAACCCCCATCTCCCCCAAAATGGGGGACTTAACTTATTTAAATGATGTCACTATAATAAACCCCATATGGGACCTCTGATGGCAAAATTACAAAGCTACGGCTATCAGAACATGAACATGCAAAAATATCAAAAGTCACTGCTTCCTTAAAGCCTAAAATACACCAATCCTAAAAGGGTTAACCCTACCACCTGGAGATTTTCTTTTTCTATGTACGGTTATATTATCCTCTGGCCCCATTAGCCACCAGAACTAAATGTATGTATATGTTATGTGTTGTTCAACAGAGAAGAAGATGATGAGGAGGAGGATGATCAGATACCTTCCGGCCTCGAGGATTCCATCATTATGGACAAATCCGACAGCATCACCGTGTAAGTATTGAATCATCTCCAATGGGCCTATTGTATAAATATATCATGTATCAAGCACCACTATATACATAATATTTATGTCTTGTTTTAATAGCGAAGAGGACAAGGCAGAACAAGCCACCATCACTGCCTGTCCTAGTGCCCCCCTCCTGGACGAATCTACCAACATCGTTCTGTAAGTACCGCATCCTCTACAATGGGCTTATTGTACACACCGTATATGACACAACATTACACATAGTTCATTGATAATGACTTGTACCATCCAGACTGACAGTCATATACAACATGGCGGTACACACTGGATATCACATAGGAATTATTCACAGGATGACTGGATAGGACTTATGTTAGTATACGGATTATTATTGTGGTTGGGTTGCACTCTTCTGCTGCACATTACAATATATGGAGCCATTAGTTCAGTCATGGACATCCACACATTATAAGGCGGAGAATTTACTTAGAGTCTTTGGCCAGTTTTCTGCTAGGAAAAAAAAAAGGCTAATTTTACAGCACACTGAATTTGACAGCTGACAGCTGGCATAGAGTCCACATTCTGGCGCACAGATTGGCCAGAGATATGCCAAACTTAGTAAGAAATGATCGCCTCTTAATTAGAGATGAGCGAACGTACTCGTCCGAGCTTGATGCTCTGGCGAATATTAGGGTGTTCGGGATGTTCGTTATTCGTAACGAACACCACACGATGTTCGGATGTTCAGGTTACTTTAACTTTCTTCCCTGAGAAATCTTTTCTATATGCGCTCAATGGGGCCGGCGGCAGCAGCGCCAACCTCATTGAGAACATATAGAAGACAAATCCTTCTTCTCTGCCACAGCTGTAACAGCTGTGACAGAGAAGAACGATGTTTGCCCATTGAATTCAATGGAACCGGCAATACAGCCGACTCCACTGAATGCAATGGGCTGCCGGCGATCGCGGGATGAATTGTCGGAAAGGGGTTAAATATATAAGCCCTTCCCTGCAATTCATCCAGAAATGTGTAAAAATAAAAAATATATATATACTCACCTGGTGCCGGCAGACGGAGTTCAGCGCGGCAGGCTGCAGTTCTCCTGAACTGCTCTGAACAGCTGTGAGTAGTATTCAGCAGCCGGGGATTTAAAATCCCCGCCTGCTGAATAATATGCCTCTGAATGGTCACAGCCTGACCAATCAGAGGCCAGCCCTCACTCACACCCATTCATGAATTCATGAATGGGTGAGTGAGGGCTGCCTCTGATTGGCTCAGGTGGATGAATTGCAGGGAAGGGCTTATATATTTAACCCCTTTCCGACAATTCATCCCGCGATCGCCGGCAGCCCATTGCATTCAGTGGAGTCGGCTGTATTGACGGCTCCATTGAATTCAATGGGCTAACATCGTTCTTCTCTGCCACAGCTGTTACAGCTGTGGCAGAGGAGAACGATCGTTATGCTGACAGTGCGGGGGGAGGGGGGGTCTCACTCTTGCCGCTATTGTGGCTTAATAGTGGGACCTGTGAACTTGAGATGCAGCCCAACATGTAGCCCCTCGCCTGCCCTATCCGTTGCTGTGTCGTTCCCATCATTTTCTTGAATTGCCAAGATTTTCACACATGAAAACCTTAGCGAGCATCGGCGAAATACAAAAATGTTCCGGTCGCCCATTGACTTCAATGGGGTTCATTATTCGAAACGAACACCCGAACATCGCTGGAAGTTCGTTTCGAATAACGCGAACCCGAACATTTTGGTGTTCGCTCATCTTTACTCTTAATAGATTTAGCGCACTTTGGATTTAGACTGCCATATACAGCGACGTACATTTCCCCAAATGTGTGTGGAACTAGTTCCATGTAGAACTATGTATCACAGACAAGATGGGTTGGGATGATTCTGATGGAGGGTTGTCCGTCTTGTGGTGATGGTGCGGGGTGCGAACAGCTCTGATAGACATCTACCCATCCATCAATTACCAAAGTGTTGCTTATATCTGAAAAATGATGGCGGGCACTGATGTTCCTGAATTCTACACCCTGTAGTAGGGAGACGATGTCCTAGATTATCACTATCTTCTTTACTCTCCAATAGGACCCAGGAGGAAGAAGCGTTAACATTCTACGCATTACCGGCTTATTATAACAACTGTGCCGAGGAGTTGCCACAAAAAAATCTAAGAATCTTCTTGCAAAAGCAGTAAGTATTTCACTGTAGGACCCCCATGATAGTGACTGTTACCACAATACCTGGTGCTATTCTTCACAGACATAACCCCACACTCATCAGATAATCACACATCAGGGACAAGGGGCCATAGATAACACAATGATAAAACGAGAATGTAGAAGGAAATATAACACAAATATCAGCTATCACCCAGGAGCCCCTATTATCGTGTTAATTTTCTTCATTGCTCACTTGCAAGGGGAGAGAAGCTGCTACCACCAACTAGCCATAGCAAGCCAATCATATAAAGTAGACCTTCATACAGTCACCAGAAAATGGGAGCTACAATCTGATTGGTTGTTACAGAAAATTCCTTGTTTATAATTCTTTCCTTTTCTTCTCCCATAGGTGGCGGGAGACCACCACCAACAACAGCGTGGTTCATTACCAGTAAGTATCTCCTAGCATGACGACCCTATTGTTCTAGTGTTTTTGGAAATGGTGTTTTTCTTTGTAAAGGCCCTTTTAGATGCATTGATTCTCGCTCAAAAGACATCTTTTGAGCGATAATTATTGTGTGCATTTGCATGGCAAGATGATTGCTCAAAATTCGCTCAAACGGCAGTTTTGAGCATTCACTTTGCATAAGTGTGTAAATGAAGGCTCACACTCTATGCAGAAGACAAGTGGGGCCACTATCTTTTGCATACACCTGTTGTCTTCTCGGAGTGCTCAGCTGGTATACAGCTGTGCGCCCTGAGCAGAGTATACTGAAGATAGCTGGAGTGCTGTTTTCTGCATAATCCTGCTGTGTTCTCAGAGCGCTCAGCTAGTACATAGCTGAGCGCTCTGAGCGGGGTATGCAGAACATAGATGAACCGCTGTCTTCTGCATACTCCTGCTGTGTTCTTCAAGCGGGACATTAGCTAAAACAATAGTATCAGTGGTATACCACTGAGAATTCAGCATGCGGCTCTGATAGAGGACATCGTTCTCTTTCAGCTTGCTGAAAGAGATCGAAGAACAACTAGTTAATGAAAATCGCACAAAGTCTATTCAGTTAGACCCAACAATTCTTGCTCAAAAGATGGCTTTGAGCGATTTTTGGTCGAGAATCATTGGGTTTAAATGGAACTTAAGTCTACTCCTAATAAAAGGACAGTTGAGAGTGACAGTTCATTAGTAACCCCCATCTACCCCAAAATGGGGCACTTAACTTATTTAAATTATCACACTATAATAAACCCCATATGGGACCTCTGATGGCAAAATTACAAAGTTATGGCTATCAGAACATGAACATGCAAAAATATTAAAAGTCACTGCTTCCTTAAAGCCTAAAATACACCAGTCCTGATTTTCTTTTTCTATGTACGGTTATATTATCCTCTGGCCCCATTAGCCACCAGAACTAAATGTATATATATGTCATGTCTTGTTCAACAGAGAAGAAGATGATGAAGACGAGGCTGATGAGACACCTTCCAGCCTCGAGGATCCAAGCATTATGGACACAACCGACAGCATCACCGTGTAAGTACTGAATCATCTCCAATGGGCTTATTGTATAAATATATCATTTATTACACAACACTATATATATAATATTTATGTATTGTTTTAATAGCGAAGAGGACAAGGCAGAACAGGAGTCCATCACTGCCTGTCCTAGTGACCCCCTCCTGGACGAATCTACCAACATCGTTCTGTAAGTACCACATCCTCTACAATGGGCTTATTGTACACACCGTATATGACACAACATTAGATATAGTTCAATAATAATGACTTGTACTATCCAGACTGACAGTAATAAACAACATGGCTGTACACACTGGATATCACATAGATGATGAGTTGGGTCGGTACACCGGACACATTCACAGGATGTCTGGATAGGACTTATGTTAGTATACGGATTAGTATTTTGGTTGGGTTGCGCTCTTGTGCTTCACATTACAAGGCATGGCGCCATTAGTTCAGTCATAAACGTTTATCCTAAAACTACAAGGGCAAAAATTTACTTAGAGTCTTTGGCCAGTTTTACTATGATTTATGCTAATATCTGGCATAAGTTATGGAACAAATCTGCAGCAGCTGACAACTGGCTTACACTCCACATTCTGCGCTGATAGACATCTACCCATCCATCATTTACCAAAGTGCTGCTGGTATCTGGAAAATGATGGCGGGCACTGATGTTCCTGAATTCTACACCTTGTAGTAAGGAGACGATGTCCTAGATTATCACTATCTTCTTTACTATCCAATAGGACCCAGGAGGAGAAAGCAGCGGCATACTCAGTTTTTCCAACGTATTATAACAACCGTGCGAATGAGTTGCCGCAAAAAAATCTAAGAATCTTCTTGCAAAAACAGTAAGTATTTCTCTGTAGGACCCCCATGATAGTCACTGTTGCCACAATTCCTGGTGCTATTCTTCACAGACATAACTCCACACTCATCAGATATTCACACATCAGGGACAAGGGGCGATAGATAACACAATGATAAAAGCGGGACTGTAGAAGGAAATACAACACAAATATCAGCTATCACCCAGGAGCCCCTATTATCATGTTACTCTTCTTCATTGCTCTCTTGCGAGGGAAGAGAAGCCGATATCACCGACTGGCTATGGCAAGCCAATCATACAAAGTAAACCTTCATACAGTCACTAGAAAATGTCAGCTACAATCTGATTGCTTGTTAATGAAAATTCCTTGTTCATAATTCTTTCTTTTTCTTCTCCCATAGGTGGCGGGAGACCACCAACAACAATAATGTGGTTTACTACCAGTAAGTATCTCCTAGCATGATGACCCTATTGTTCTAGTGTTATAAGAATTGCTCTTTTTTTCTTTTTAAAGGCCCATTCAGACACAACGATTCTCAGTCAAACAACATCTTTTGAGCAATAATCGTTGTGTGCATTTACACGGCAAGATGATCCCTCAAAATTTGCTTAAATGGCAGTTTGGTTGAGAATTTTGAGCGCTCACTTTACATAAGTGTATAAATAAATGTATGCAGAATACAAGCGAGGCTGCTATCTTCTGCATATAGCTGTTGTCTTCTTGGAGCACTGAGCTTGAATACAGCTGTGCGCTCCAAGAGAAGCATAGAGTGGACAGATGGAGCGCTATCTTCTTCATACTCCAGCTGTTTTCATAGAGCGCTCAGCTAGTATACCAGCTGAGAGCTCCGAGACGGGGATGCAGAACATAACTGGGCCGCTGTCTTCTGCATACTACTGCTGTGTTCTCCAAGTGGGACACCAGCTGAAACAATAGTATCAGCGGTATGCTGAAGGATATCGTTGAACAACTCATTAATGAAAAATGCACAAAGTCTGTGCAGTTAGACCGAATGATTCTTGCTCAAAAGACGGCTTTGAGCAATTTTTGATCGGGAATCTTTAGCTTTAAATGGGCCTTAATTCTCCTTCTGATAAAAAGACAGCAAGGAGTGACAGTTCATTAGTAACCCCCATCTACCCCAAAATGGGACACTTAACCCCATATGGGACCTCTGATGGCAAAATTACAAAGTTATGGCTATCAGTACATGGAGATGCAAAAATATCAAAAGTCACTGCTCCCTTAAAGCCTAAAATACACCAGTCCTGAAAGGGTTAACACTACCGCCTGTAGATTTTCTTTTTCTATGTACGGTTATATTATCCTCTGGCCCCATTAGCCACCAGAACTAAATGTATATATATGTCATGTCTTGTTCAACAGAGAAGAAGATGATGAAGACGAGGCTGATGAGACACCTTCCAGCCTCGAGGATCCAAGCATTATGGACACAACCGACAGCATCACCGTGTAAGTACTGAATCATCTCCAATGGGCTTATTGTATAAATATATCACATATTACACAACACTATATATATAATATTTATGTATTGTTTAATAGCGAAGAGGACAAGGCAGAACAGGAGTCCATCACTGCCTGTCCTAGTGACCCCCTCCTGGATGAATCTACCAACATCGTTCTGTAAGTACCACATCCTCTACAATGGGCTTATTGTACACACCGTATATGACACAACATTACACATAGCTCAATGATAATGACTTGTACTATCCAGACTGACAGTCATATACAACATGGCGGTACACACTGGATATCACATAGATGATGAGTCGGGTCTGTACACCGGACACATTCACAGGATGGCTGGATAGGACTTATGTTAGTATACGGATTAGTATTTTGGTTGGGTTGCGCTCTTGTGCTGCACATTCCGAGGCATGGCGCCATTAGTTCAGTCATAAACGTTTATACACACACTACAAGGGCAAGAATTTACTTAGAGTATTTGGTCAGTTTTCTGCTGAAAAAAAAGCTAATTTTACAGAACACTAAATTTGGGCACAAAAATTGTGATTGCTATTCATTTTTTCACCTCAATCACCACTTTTGGAGAAAAAATGAGACTAGCAAAAGGGGTGTTTTGAGAGATTTACTATGATTTATGCTACTATCTGGCATAAATTATGGAACAAATCTGCAGCAGCTGACAGCTGGCTTACACTCCACATTCTGCGCTGATAGACATCTACCCATCCATCATTTACCAAAGTGCTGCTGGTATCTGGAAAATGATGGCGGGCACTGATGTTCCTGAATTCTACACCTTGTAGTGGGGAGACGATGTCCTAGATTATCACTAATTTCTTTACTATCCAATAGGACCCAGGAGGAGAAAGCAGCGGCATATTCAGTCTTTCCAACATATTATAACAACCGTGCGAATGAGTTGCCGCAAAAAAATCTAAGAATCTTCTTGCAAAAACAGTAAGTATTTCTCTGTAGGACCCCATGATAGTGACTGTTACCACAATACCAGGTGCTATTCTTCACAGACATAACCCCACACTCATCAGATAATCACACATCAGGGACAAGGGGCCATAGATAACACAATGATAAAAGCGGGACTGTAGAAGGAAATACAACACAAATATCAGCTATCACCCAGGAGCCCCTATTATCATGTTACTCTTCTTCATTGCTCTCTTGCAAGGCGAGAGAAGCCCTATATCACTGACTGGCCATGGCAAGCCAATCATACAAGGTAGACCTTCATACAGTCACCAGAAAAGGTCAGCTACAATCTGATTGGTTGTTAATGAAAATTCCTTGTTTATAATTCTTTCCTTTTCTTCTCCCACAGGTGGCTGGAGACCACCACCAACAACAACGGTGTGGTTTATTACCAGTAAGTATCTCCTTGCATGACGACCCTATTGTTCCAGTGTTATTAGAATTGCTCTTTTTTCTTTCTAAAAGTCCCTTTTAGACGCATTGATTCTCGCTCAAAAGACATTTTTGAGTGATAATCATTGTGTGCATTTACATGGCAAGATGATCACTCAAAATTCGCTCACACGGTAGTTTAGGTGACGGTTTTGAACGTTCACTTTGCATGAGTGTGTAAATGAAGGCTCACACTGTGTGCAGAATACAAGAGGGACAGCTATCTTTTGCATACTCCTGCTGCTTTCATGGAGCGCTCAGCGAGTATATAGCTGAGCGCTCTGAGCAGGGTATGCAGAACATAGCTGGACTGCTCTCTTCTTCATACTCCTGCTGTGTTTTCGCAGAGCTCAGCTGCTATACAGCAGAGCACTCTGAGTGGGGTATGCAAAACACAGCTGTAACGCTGTCTTCAGCATACTCCTGCTGTGTTCTCTGAGAGGCACACCAGCTGAAACAATAGTATCAGCGGTATCCCACTGAGAACTCAGCGCGCAGCACTGATAAGGCTCATTGCTCTCTTTCAGCTTCATGAAAGAGGTCGATGAACAACTTGCTAATGAAAATTGTACGAAGTCTGTTCAGTTAGATCCAATGATTCTTGCTCCAAAGGCGGCTTTGAGCGATTTTTGATCAAGAATCGTTGGGCTTAAATGGGCCTTAATTCTCCTCCTAATAAAAGGACAGAAATGAGTGACAGTTCATTAGTAACCCCCATCTACCCTAAAATGGGACACTTAACTTATTTAAATTATCCCACTATAATAAACCCCACATGGGACATCTGATGGCAAAATTACAAAGTTATGGCTATCAGAACATGAACATGCAAAAATATCAAAAGTCACTGCTTCCTTAAAGCCTAAAATACACCAGTCCTGAAAGGGTTAACCCTACCACCTGGAGATTTTCTTTTTCTATGTATAGTTATATTATCCTCTGGCCCCATTAGCCACCAGAACTAAATGTATATATATATGTCATGTCTTGTTCAACAGAGAAGAAGATGATGAAGAGGAGGAAGATGAGACGCCTTCCGTCCTCAAGGATTCCAACATAATGGTCATAACCGACAGCATCACTGTGTAAGTACTGAATCATCTCCAATGGGCTTATTGTATTAATATAGTATATATCACACAACACTATATATATAATATTTATGTATTGTTTAATAGCGAAGAGGACAAGGCAGAAAAAGATAACACCACGGCCTGTCCTAGTGACCACCTCCTGGACGAATCTACCAACATCATTCAGTAAGTACTGCTTCCTCTACGATGGGTTTATTGTACACACCGTATATGACACATTACACATAGTTCATTGATAATGACTTGTATTAATCAGACTGACAGTAATATAGAACATGGCGGTACACACTGGATATCACATAGATGATGAGTCGGGTCGCACAGGACGCAGTCACAGGATGGCTGGATAGAGCTTATGTTAGTATACGGATTAGTATTGCGGTTGGTTTGTGCTCTTGTGCTGCACAGTACAAGGCATGGAGCCATTAGTTCAGTCATGGATATCCACACATTACAAAGGCGAGAATTTACTTGGAGACTTTGGCCAGTTTTTTGTTGGAAAAAAATGGCTAATTTTACAGCACACTAAATATATATATATTATCTGTTATCTAATAGGGAAGAAGACAAGACGGAAAAGTCCAACTATCAAAGTCCAACTAATGACATTGAAGATGGCGACCTTATCAGCGAATGCCCAATAATTGATAAGGTAGAGCGCATCAAGAGGTAAGTACAGAATTATCTCCCATGGGCATATTGAAGCATTCCATCATAGGTTCATGGTATTTCATGGACGGACACAGAATATAATGTTTTAGTTTTTGTTTTGTGACATTTAGTTTCTCATCTTGTCCATTTTTTTTCCAGCAGCAGAAAGAAGACCGGAAGATGGGCCAGATTCACCAGGTGAATACAGTATTTTTTCTGTGAGGTTCATGTAGGCAGGGAAATAAAACTTAGGTTATTACATTTACATCGGGGATTTTGTTTTCTTGCTCTATTATGAGAGCAGGAAAACAGAATCCTCGGCCAAACGGTTCCCTTTTATAATAAAACCTTATGGCATTGAGCTGACGCCATTGACTATAATGGGGTCTGTTCAGTTGCTGTCATCTCGCAGTATTTTACCGGACATGTAACATTTTTTGTCCAGCGTTTCATGTGTGATTTGCGCCAGCGACTCCGAACAGAAACTGGCACAGATGTGAACAAAGCTTTATAGCTTTATTTTCTCCCTACATTTGTCTGTGTATAGATTAGAGGTAATGGTGATTCTATGGTTACTGGATACCTGAATTGTACACAGTGTATACTACTATATACAGGAGTTACATGTTGTATGGGTATATGAACATATATTGACCAAAAGTGAACTTTTAAAAATTCGGTTTGGCTGGTTCACTGAATTTCAGCATAAAGTTTGGTTCATTCCAGATTAGTTTAAACTGAACCGGAACTTCACCAATACCCCTAAAACTAGTGTATAACAGTGGTGGTGGTTCAGCTGAGACAAACCGCCCGAGATTCGGGTTCACGCTGAACTGAACTTTTAGTGACATTTAACCCAAAACAGGGTTGGACTGTTTCAGTTTGCTCATCACTAATGCGCAGATTTATGTTCAGTAGCTAAAACCACAACTTGCTAAACAAAAATAGGTACATCTAGTCCGTGTAGGAAATGATAATCAAGCACCACCTGAACCCCCAAGTCTCACACTTGTTTTCTTCTTTATTTAGAGCTTTCCGAGGACTTTTCTCCTGCTGCCGCCCAAATAAATGCCGTGACAACGGCTAGAAGCTTTCACCTCCCCAATCCCCCTTCCCTTCCCCCATAACCCTCTCCTCCCTCCACTCCCATAACCCTCTCCCCAAACCCCTTCCCCACTCCATAACTCTTTCCTCTCCCCACACCCATCAGATAATCACTTTTGAGAGACCATGACCACATGTAACGGAGTCATCTCCACTGCTGTCACCCCCTTCAAACCCCATCTTACCTAATTAACCACAGACTCCTTTTTCTTTGGATTAATTTGGCCACAGCAGTCATGTTAATTAACAAAGATAACATTGAGCATATGAAACATTTTAACCCAATGGGAAACCTAGGGAGAGATCCTTGGAGCCACAAAAACTCTGTCGCCTCACCAACATGGGAAATAGTTGTAACTTCAACCAGTCGCATACTAACCAACTCGGTTGACACTATTTCTCAAACCACGCCTCCCGCCACAAGCCAACTGATCCACCACTCATCAACTAGCCTCTAGTTGCTGACCTCCTGACACCGAGGCCAGTTAGCCATACCCTGGCTAGCCACTTTCACCATCTTTGCAGGGCACTGCCTGTCAAAGCCAAGAGGCGACAGACCCACTTACTAATCAATCACGAGGGGGAAGGTAGCTATCCAGCCCCTGCCTTTCCCCCACCATACTTTTATGCTGACTCCAAGGACCCTCCCCCTCATTGCTGCTATGACAAGGTCTCTCAAAAAATCCCCCCAACCCTTTCCCTTACCACTTGCCAGGTTAACTATTCCCTTCCTGTTAACCCTGTCATGTGTGCCTTCCACTTATCACCCTGCGAACTTCAGTTCCAGCATTCCTTATACTTGAATAAACTTTCATTCATTCAACACTTGGTATCATTAGTTTCTGTTTCCTCCTTATTTAGATACTGTAGAAAAGTAATTTCCACCTGCATCTACAGGATGCCGGATGAACATGGATGAAAACTTTTCCCTCCCCAAACTTTCTCCTCCTCCCTCCCCCCACCCACATAACTCTCTCCACTCCACAATCCCCCTCCTATCCTCAATAAAAAAAATGGATTGACTTGTACAGGACTCTCCACTGGGTTGGCGACATTAGTGCCCAAGGAAGGAGTCAACCAGACCCTTGGCCATGACCAGCTTCAGATGTACTTGGGCCCTTGGGCAACGGAGTCAAAGTGCACCTTGCAGCATCCCTTAAGGTGATTCCGGACACATGGCATACGCTGAGGATCTGGGAGGGCAAAATGCTAGCTTGTCATAGTGGCACTTACCTCACTCACACCTGGAGAAATGCACACAGCCAGGGCCTCTTTTAGACACCCTTAGGATAGGGATGCCCAATAGATGGTGGAACACGAAAAGAGTTTGTCACGAGTGGTGCCACCATTCTGGTACACACTGGAATGAACTCCGGTGCAGAATAAAATGAGCCACAGACAGATATGAAGTACCTCAGGTCACTGGGAATGGTGAGGGCCTCAAATAAACTTTATGTGGCAAACTTGGAGAAATGACAGTGCAGGAAATTAGTAGACTTGAACAGTAGTACCTCCACATGGCGATCCAGACTTCAGAACACCCGTGTGTGACAGACAAAATGGGTGTACCTCTACGCTGTGATCCACTAGGCCGCATAGGAAGGGATAACAGGGCCGCATAGGAAGGGATAACATAGACAGTACTTCTGCATTGGGCCTTGCCAAGCACTCAATCATGGTTGCTCTCGCTCTGCTTAGGTGGGGCTCATTCCTTCCTCCTCACATGCACATCCAAGTTGGGGGAAACCTCTACTGCTCCTCCATGCTTTACTAAATGTGGGCTAAAGGTACCACCATGTAGCTGTATGCCCTGATTACCACTACAGAAAACATGGACTTGTTTTCCTGCTCTCAAACACTCACTTATATAACCTCTCTCATATCACGTTAAAGGACATAAAGACCGTGCCCTGGCCAGGCATAAAGTATGGGGGAAGACCCATATCAAATAGACTCAAAGCAATCCCCAAGGGGAGAAGTTACCTGCGGCTGCAGACTCATTTTATTCTCGCCGGAGTTCATTCTGGTGTGTACCGGAATGGTGGTGTCACCCGTGACAAACTCCACACTCGTTCTACCATTGGTTTGTCATCCCCATCCTAGGGGTGTCAGGAAGAGGCCAAGCAACGCCCTGGTCTTGGCTGCAAGCATTCCTCCAGGAGCATGGTAAGTGCCGCCGTGACAAGCCAGCATCTTGCCCTCCCAGCTCCTCAGCGTATGCCATGTGTTCGCAGTCACCCTAGGGATGCTGCATGCAGAGTGTGTATTAGAATGTGTGCAGAGTGTATAAAGAGGTGTACAGAGTGTGTATATAGGTGTGCAGAGTGTGTAGCATGTGTATTAGAATGTGTGCAGAGTGTATATACAGGTGTGCAGAGTGTGTATACAGGTGTGCAGAGAGTGTTTGCAGAGCGTATGTACAAAGGGCAGGTAGTCCGTGCCAGTGCTGCAGGTTGCATGATAGCATGGCGATAACAGACAGAGGCGGAGACAGCAATTTTGTTTTTAATAGAAGATAGCTTTACTGAACACCAACTGCTTAAATATGGGATTACAGAACATACATGCATAAGCAAACATAGACTCTTCTAGAAATAAAGACACAACGGCTGGAGGATAATAAGACTTTATTAAGCTTTAAGCAAACATTTGAATATAAACTATTTCATGACCTTAAAACTTGTTAGCCATATTAAAGAGTCCAACCATATGGCCCTTTTACATGAGACAACTTGTCGGGCCCAGATACAAGACAGGTCGCCCCAGCGCATCTTTCCTGTGCTTTTATACAGGAATGAGCACAGCTAGTGAATGGAGCTAAAGTGGTCTGGTGATCGCTTCGGCTCGCCGGTTCCAGTCACAGCAAACAGGCAGTTGTTTATAAGTGAACGACTACCTGTTTAGATGGGCCAAATCTGAACAATAATCGTACAGATTCCCACTGGGACGAGCGTGCAGAATGTACCAAGATGACGACCATCTACTTACACGTTCAATTATAGACTCACTCAAACTTGCTCTCACAGCCACAGTAGCTTCCCCGATGCAAAAGGAAAGAGTAGAAAAAGAAAAACTGGAAATGAGTACTACGTTTAGCAAGAACAGAACTTCTTCAGACGCTCGTGATTTTGTCCCGTTTTGTGGCCGTGAAAATCACGTCCGCAAAACAGGCTGATTTGAAACCATTCAATGGTTTCGTTTTGAGTAGCGGTATTCTCGGTTGTTAATAATATGCATGAGAAAATTCAGGCTTTTTTTCGAAGTAGCGCAGAGTTTGAATAGTCAAAAAAAAAAACAAAGAAAAAAAAAACACTGATTAATGCGCTAATATGCTCCATAGCGGGAAGCGTATTAGCACATGCGCCTGTGTATTTAGGCTATGAAACTGAAATTGGGTTAGTGGAGAATCGTCCAAATACAATAGAAAAAGCTTCCTTCTAGAGATGAGTGAGTATACTCGCTAAGGCACATTACTCGAGCGAGTAGTGCCTTAGCCGAGTATCTCCCCGCTCGTCTCTAAAGATTCGGGGGCCGGCGTGGGTGACAGGTGAGTTGCGGCGGGGAGCCGGGGAAGCGTGGGGGGGGGGAGAGGGGGGAGAGGGAGAGAGAGATATCCCCTCCGTTCCTCCCGGCTCTCCCCCGCTGCTCCCCGGCCGCCGCCGGACACCGAATCTTTAGAGACGAGCGGGGAGATACTTGGCTAAGGCACTACTCGCTCGAGTAATGTGCCTTAGCGAGTATACTCGCTCATCTCTACTTCCTACCTAAATTAGGTAGGAAGAGCACCAATATTCAACTAACAGCCCCCATTTTAGGACTTAAGGCCACAGGCGGGTCGAATTCCATGTACAGGGGGCCGCAGCGGAATCTAACCCTGCCCGCGGCTGAGGACTCTGCATACCTGTGCAGGCAGGAGGCGGCATCCGCGCGGACCTCTCTTCTGCCGGGACATCGGTACTGCGGATGGTCCGCACTGCTCACCGTCGGACATGGACAATACAGGTTTTGTTTTTTAAATCTCTTGATTTTCAGCTGAATCCGCGGCCCGTCCGCAGTGTCAGCTGCAGGTGGGCTGCAGATAGGACTGCTTCTATTGACTTCCTGATGAGAGCGGGTAAGCCCGCAGAAACGCGTAGCAAAGGAATTAATAAATTAGTTAAAGTTATCTACGGGCATTGTGTCCTTTATCTCTGCTGGAACCCACGAGCGCGGGGGAATTTTTTCCTATCTGATACGAGTATTTCAACTTTTAATGTTTCAATATACAGCAAAACTCAGATTGCATTAAAAAAAATACAAATTCCATGAGGACGAAGTCGCAGGTAACAAGCTAGTATCACAAAAATGCAAGAGAAGCCAGTCAAAAAAGGACACCTACCATTCGGAACATGCCCAGTCCTCCTATGCCCCCTTTAAATCTGCTTCACAATAAAATATTTAGTAACAGGATGAAAAACCTGGCTTTCCTGAAACAAAAATAAACAAAAGGAAAGGGCTATAAGGTCCTGATAATTAAAAGGAAGAAAAACATATCTATAACAAAATGTAACACAGCAAAACGAGGCTGAGATGTAATTCCTCCATGTAAAAACCGATAACGACCAAAATCAATCGCCACAAGTGCTCCGGGCATGCTGCCCCCTCCTCGTAGGCCCAGGGTACCAAACTTCTCCAGCTGAAAATATGATAAAGAATCGGTAATTACATTACATATACCTGTAATGTGTCCCACTTTAATCCAAAATATTTAAATGTAAACATAGAATAACAAGGTAACACAAAAGCTTAACCACCATCATAAATTTTGAAGATAAACAGTTAATAGCATACATAACCCCTTTGTTATCCATATGAAACAAAACCCACTTATTGGCAAAATAATGGTCACATAAAACCAAAAAAACAACAATAGGGAATAATTCCAAGAGGACCAGATTAGAAGCCACACCACCCAACACCCATGAACTATGCCACTGATCAGCACACTAATGACCATCCCAAAATGCATCGAAGCCAGTACTACCCGCTGCATGAAAAGCTGTAGATCAACTGACGAGACAACATGAGGATACATTCTAAGCAAAGCCAAATATTCAAGACCCTGTCACCCAATACCCTGAACCACACTCAAAAGAAAACCCATAGATAACCTATGATCAGTTAACAACTTCTCTATCAGTTTGTTTGGAAACCTGCTTAACCAAGGAAGCATGTTCTCCAACTTTACCCGTGTCAATGCTTTTTGCCACAAATTATTTTGCAGAAGACTGACGGATGAGCTTGCTTTTTTAAAACATCAGGACATAGGGTGACCACCTCTGCAAAAGAAACACTCATGTTTCTATTTGTAACTCCTACAAAGTTTAAACTAAGCCCTAGCTGCAGGGAAAAAATGAAAAAACACATATACATCACCTAAGACGTGCTGTCAGCCCAGCCGCAGCTTCTCCCCGGGTCCCCGGTACTATCTTCTTTTTCTCTTTTGACCAGGGATTGAAAAATCGATGAATGGCTGTGATTGGTTGAATGAGCTCTAGCTGTGATTGGCTAAGCGTCAGCCGATCAAAGCTAGCGCTTCCAAGAGGCGGGGATTTTTCAATCCCCGGCCAGAAGAGAAGAAGTAGATCAGTGCCAGGGACCAGGGGAGAAGCTGCACCTGGGCTAGCAGCGCCACTGAGGTGATGTATGTGGGTTTTTTTTTCCTCTTCAGCTACGGCTTATTTTCGGGGAAGGGCTTATATTTCAGGCATCCTCCGAAAATCCTTGCATGTGATGCTACAAAGTCACACGACTTTATAGCACTACAAAGTCGCGGTCTCACTGCGAGAAACTGCAGCGATGTCGCACAGACCAGCAATGTGATATTGCTGCGATTTTCTCGCATCGCATCCCATCCCAAAATGCATCGAAGCCAGTACTACCCGCTGCATGAAAAGCTGTAGATCAACTGACGAGACAACATGAGGATACATTCTAAGCAAAGCCAAATATTCAAGACCCTGTCACCCAATACCCTGAACCACACTCAAAAGAAAACCCATAGATAACCTATGATCAGTTAACAACTTCTCTATCAGTTTGTTTGGAAACCTGCTTAACCAAGGAAGCATGTTCTCCAACTTTACCGGTGTCAATGCTTTTTGCCACAAATTATTTTGCAGAAGACTGACGGATGAGCTTGCTTTTTTAAAACATCAGGACATAGGGTGACCACCTCTGCAAAAGAAACACTCATGTTTCTATTTGTAACTAACGGGCCACTTGAATTGTGTTAAGAGATGAGCGAGCACACTCGTCCAAACTTGATGCTCGTTCGAGCATTAGGGTACTCGGGATGCTCGTTACTCGAGACGAACACCACGTGGTACTCGAGTCAATTCCATTTCCCTCCCCGCATGTTTAGCGCCATTTTCTAGCCAATAGACATGCAGGGAAGGCATTACTACTTCGTCCTGTGACGTGCCAGCCCTATCCCACTCCCCAGCAGTTAATGGCTGGCGAGATCAAGTGACCACAAAGTAGTTAAAGTGGTCCCGCCCGCGGCTCACCTCAGACACACACTGGGAGAGATTAGAGAAAGTGCTGCTGCTGATATAAGGAAAGTAATATACACTATACAGTCCGTATCCTCCGTGCAAAAACCCCAAAGCTCCTTCGTTGGGCTACATCTGACCGTGTGCATTTTACTTGGGGCCTGCTGGGAGTAGTAGTGCTTCCATTTTTGTATAACGCAGCTAGGCCTGTTTGCAGCCTTTCAGTTAGACTTTTTTCTGTCTGCAGTGTCGTACAATACCGCTTTTACCAGGAAAGTGCACTCCAATTATTCCTAGCCTGCTGCAAACTACCTCATTTATACCGTTTTCTGTCTGCAGTGAATTAGACGCAGAGTGTTGGGGCAACAGCCACTTCTACAGGGAAAGTAATATACACTATACAGTCCATATCCTCCGTGCAAAAACCCCAACGCTCCTCCTTAGGGCTACATCTGACAGTGTGCAGCTTACTTGGGGCCTGCTGGGAGTTGTAGTACTAGTAGTGCATCCATTTTAGTATAACGCAGCTAGGCCTGTTTGCAGCCTTTCAGTAATATTTTTTTCAGGCTGCAGTGCCGTACTATACCGCTCTCATCGTGAAAGTGCACTCCAATTATTACTAGCCTGCTGCGAACTACCTAATTTATACCGTTCTCTGTCTGCAGTGAATTAGACAGAGTGTTGGGGCAACAGCCACTTCTACAGGGAAAGCAATATACACTATACAGTCTGTATCCTCAGTGCAAAAACCCCAAAGCTCTTTCTTAGGGCTACATCTGACCGTGTGCATTTTATTTGGGGCCTGCTGGGAGTAGTAGTAGTGCTTCTATTTTTGTATAACGCAGCTAGGCCTGTTTGCAGCCTTTCAATAATACTTGTTTCTGGCTGCAGTGCCGTACAATATGGCTCTCACCGTGAAAGTGCCCTCCAAATATTCCTAGCCTGCTGCGAACTACCTCATTTATACCGTGTCTGTCTGCAGTGAATTAGACGCAGAGTGTTGGGGCAACAGACACTTCGATAGGGAAAGTAATATACCCTATACAGTCCGTATCCTCCATGCAAAAACCCCAAAACTCCTCCTTAGGGCTACATCTGACCGTGTGCATTTTACATGGGGCTTGCTGGGAGTAGTAGTAGTGCTTCAATTTTTGTATAATGCAGCTAAGCCTGTTTGCAGCCTTTCAGTTATACTTTTTCAGGCTGCAGTGCCGTACAATACCGCTCTCACCAGGAAAGTGCACTCAAATAATTCCTAGCCTGCTGCAAACTACCTCAATTTTACCGTTCTCTGTCTGCAGTGAATTAGACAGAGTGTTGGGGCAACAGTCACTTCTACAGGGAAAGTAATATACACTATACAGTCCGTATCCTCCGTGCAAAAACCTCAAAGCCCCTTCGTTGGGCTACATCTGATCTTGTGCATTTTACTTGGGGCTTGCTGGGAGTACTAGTAGTGCTTCCATTTTTGTATAATGCAGCTAGGCCTGTTTGCAGCCTTTCAGTTATACTTTTTCTGGCTGCAGTGCTGTACAATACCGCTCTCACCAGGAAAGTGCACTCAAACAATTCCTAGCCTGCTGCAAACTACCTCATTTATACCGTTCTCTGTCTGCAGTGATTTAGACAGTGGTCTCACCTCTAAACAGTACTGTAATATTACCGGGGCCACTGCAAAGTATTTCAGCTCAGCCGCTGTGCAGAGCGTCTCACATTACCATTTCCGTTGGTGGGGTTGAGATAGCCGCAGTTAACAGCACTATCCACTGGCTTTAGAGTCTTCTCCCGCTCCACACAGCCTCTATTATCTACAAGTCTCTGCGAGCAGTAAATTACGCCTAGGTATCAGCGCAAGACAGCGGGTTACTTTTTTCAAGTCACAGCATTGAGCCTCCGCTATCTACAAGTGTGCGGTGAATTAAGGCCCAGTTGTCAATTATTTATTTGAGCCCGGCTCTATTCTTAATCCGCCATGATGAGGAGTAGGGGTAAGGGTCGAGGACGTGGACGCGGACACAGATGTCCAAGTGTGCGTGTGGGCACAGGCCGAGTTCCTGGTCCAGGTGAATCACAGTCGGCTACTGCGGGATTAGGAGAGAGGCAAGTTTCTGGGGTCCCCAGCTTCATATCACAATTCATGGGTCCACATGGTAGACCTTTATTACAAACAGAGCAGTGTGAGCAGGTCCTGTCGTGGATGGCAGAAAATGCATCCAGCAATGTATCGACCACCCAGTCTTCTACAGAGTCCCCTACTCCCAGCTTAGGGACTGCAACTCCGAATCCTCTGGCTGCTGCTCCTCCTTCCTCCCAGCCTCCTCACTCCATGAAAATGACATATTCTGAGCAGGCAGACTCCCAGGAACTGTTTTCGGGTCCTTGCCATGAGTGGGAAAAACTGGTTCCTCTCTCACCTGAGGAGTTTGTCGTGACCGATGCCCAACCTTTGGAAAGTTCCCGGAGTCTGGGTGATGAGGCTGGGGACTTCCAGCAACTGTCTCAAGAGCTTTCAGTGGGTGAGGAGTAAGTCCGAGGGAGGAGCACACAGAGGATTCGGAGGAAGAGCAGCTGGACAATGAGGTGACGGACCCCACCTGGTTTACTAAGCCTACTGAGGACAGGGCTTCAGGGGGGAGGCAATTGCAGCAGCAGGACAGGTTGGAAGAGGCAGTGAAGTGGGCAGGGGTAGAGGCAGGGCCAGAGCAAAGAATCCCCCAACTGTTTCCCAAAGCACCCCCTCACGGCAAGCCTCTGTTCAAAGGTGTGGATGTTTTTCAGTGAGGGCGCAGACGACTAACGAACACTGATGTGCAACCTGCGTCGCACCAAGATCAGCTGGGGAGCCACCAGTACCAGCCTCACCACCACCACCAGCATGCGCAGGCATATGATGGCCTAGCACCCCACAAGCTGGGACGAAGGCCGTTCATCGCCTCTGGGTCACACCATTGCCTCTTCCCCTGTGCCCCAACCTGCCACACAGATCCAATACCCTTCTCAGGACACAGGCAGGAGCGCCTCCCAGCCTGCACCCACACCCTCAGCTCCACTGTACTCAACCCCATCCAGCAATGTCTCTCAGCGCAGCGTTCAGCTGTCGCTAACACAAGCGTTGGAGCGAAAGCGCAAATACGCCGCTATGCACCTGCAGGCACATGCTTTAAATGTGCACATTGCCAAAGTAATGAGCCTGGAGATGCTGCCATACAGGCTTGTGGAAAAGGAGGCTTCCAAAAACATGATGGTGGCGGCGGTCCCACGCTACTCGGTTCCCGGTTGCCACTATTTTTCCCGGTGTGCCATCCCAGCCCTCCACCAGCACGTCTCCCACAACATTATACGTGCCCTCACCAACGTGGTTACTTGGAAAGTCCACTTAACCACTGACACGTGGACAAGTACTGGCGGGCAGGGCCACTATATCTCCCTGACGGCACATTGAGTGAATTAGGTGGAGTCTGGGACCGAGTCGGAGCCTGGGACCGCTCACATCCTACCCACACCAAGAATAGCGGGTCCTACCTCGGTGCTGGTATCTGCGGCAGTTTATGCCACCTCATTTAAACCCTCCCTCCTCCTCCTGCGCAACCTCTACCTCTCAATTAAGAAGTGTGAGCAGCACGTCGCCAGCAGTCGGTATCGCGTGGCGCGGCAGCACAGCGGTGGGCAAGCGTCAGGAGGTCGTGCTGAAACTACTCAGCTTAGGTGACAAGAGGCACACGGCCCCCGAACTGTTGCAGGGTCTAACAGAGCAGACCGACCTCTGGCTTTCGCCGCTAAACCTCCCACCGAGCATGGTCGTGTGTGACAACGGCCGTAACCTGATGGCGGCGTTGCAGCTCGGTAGCCTCACACACGTGCCATGCCTGGCCCATGTCTTCAATCTGGTGGTTCAGCGGTTTCTGAAAAACTACCCCCTCTTGTCTGACCTGCTCAGCAAGGTGCGCCGCGTCTGCGCACATTTCCGTAAGTCCACCATGGAGGCTGCCACCTTGAGGACCCTGCAACATCGGTTTAATCTGCCAGAGCACCGACTGCTGTGCGACGTGCCCACTCGCTGGAATTCTACGCTGCACATGTTGGCCAGGCTGTATGAGCAGCATAAAGCAATAGTGGAATACCAACTCCAACATTGGCGGCGTTGTGGTAGTCAGCCTCCCCAATTCTTTACCGAGGAGTGGGCCTGCATGGCAGATATCTGCCAGGTCCTTGGAAACTTTGAGGAGCCTACCCAGATGGTGAGCAGCGATGCTGCAATCATTAGCGTTACCATCCCGCTGCTATGTCTGCTGAGAAGTTTGCTGCAAAGCATAAAGGCCGACGCTTTGCGGTTGGAACAGGAGACGGGGGATGAGAGTATGTCGCTTGATAGCAAGAGCACCCTCCTGTCTATATCTCAGCGCATTTTGGAGGGAGAGGAGAAGGGGAAGGAGCAGGAGGAGGAGGGGGAAGAGACAGCTGGGCCCACTGCAGAGGGTACCCATGCTGCTTGCCTCTCATCAGCTCAGCATGTATGGGCTGTGGAGGAGGAGGAGGAGGAGGAGGAGGAGGAGGATCCTGAAAGTCATCTTCCTAGTGAGGACAGCCATGTCTTGCATACTGGTACCCTCACACACATGGCTGACTTCATGTTAGGCTGCCTTTCTCATGACCCTCGCATTAAATGCATTCTGGCCAACATGGATTACTGGGTGTACGCCCTTCTCGACCCACACTATAAGGAGAACCTTTCCACTCTTATTACCGAAGAGGAAAGGGGTACGAGAGTGATGCAATACCACAGGGCCCTGGTGGAAATAGTGATACTAAACTTCCCATCTGACAGCGCTAGTGGCAGAAGGCGCAGTTCCGAGGGCCAAGTAGCAGGGGAGGCACGGAGATCAGGCAGCATGTCCAGCGCAGGCAGGGGAACACTCTTCAAAGCCTTTACCAGTTTTATGGCTCCCCGGCAAGATTGTGTCACCACTCCCCAGTCAATGCTGAGTCGGAGGGAGCACTGTAAAAAGATGGTGAGGGAGTACATAGCCGATCATACCACCGTCCTCCGTCATGCCTCTGCTCCGTACAACTATTAGGTGTCAAAGCTGAACACGTGGCACGAGCTTGCGCTTTACGCCCTGGAGGTGCTGGCTTGTCCTGCCGCTAGCGTTTTTTTCAGAGAGGGTGTTTAGTGCAGCTGGCGGAATCATCCGAAAGTTCGACTCGAGCAACGAGCACCCAAGCATTTTGGTGCTCGCTCATCTCTACACAAAGCACATGACAATGCAGCCCGTAGTCAGGCAGGACTAGATCGGGAAAAAGCAAAGCAGGTGAGTATTCTGTTTTCTTTTACTTTTTAGCCTCACCTGGCACTTTGTAAGCTGGAGTCTGAAGGGAATGCCTGTATCAGCTGCAGTTGTGGGTGGCCCCAGGGTATGACCGGCCCACAAGGATTTTTCCCAGTGGACTGAGTGGCCAATCTGCCTATGGTGTCACGGCACCGTTGGCAGGTTCTTACAGCACACCAGGTTGGGAATCACTACTCTAATGTATAGATACCACTTTTGTTTTCTCAGTAGTGAAGCCTGTTGGCCCCTGTGAGAAGAGCTCCTGATATTGTGCCCTCATGACTGCTCTTCATGCCTTGGGTTCCGGCAGTATGAACCACACAAGTGGTTGATGTGCACAACAAGGGCTCTTTTTCCATGGGTTTTGATACTAGGCTCCAACAAGCTTTTGACAGTGCTGAACTGGCAACAAGAAGTGTTGTCATCTTCACTTACAAAATACAAGGGCCCATGTCTGGATCTTGTAGGGTTTTCCCCATATTGTCCGCCAGATAGTTGATGACAGTGGGCTGTATATGTAGTAAATAAATATGGCCTCTCAGTATCTCTGAATCCCTACTGTCCATCTTTTCCCTCAGGTTCCAGCTCTGGCTTCATGTCTATGCGAGGAGGTAACTGCAGGAAGATGGGCCCTCAAGGATACTCCAGTGAAGGGCCCCACTCATTCTTCTAATACCTTTGTCCGTTGGAATGACTTGATCTAGAACCATCACTAATATCAATGGAATGCTGAAAAATTATATTCCAAACTGTACAGAGCAAATGACTGGAGCAGAGGGCATTTTGGCCGGTATATAGGAAGATTCTTATCTAACTCTCTTCCAGAAGAAGACATCGTCTGGGGGTTATTTAGATTGGCTGGTTGGAAGGGCTCTTGTTCTACATAGTCCCAAGAAAAACTGCCTTCACACCACTCTATTGTATTGCTGTTTTTTTTAGTCAAAGAATCCTCTTGGCCAGATCAAATCTGTCAGAGACAAACTGATGTGAACTCGGCTCCACCAATCCATGGACATAGTCTGGAGACCATTGACCAACCCATCCGTCAGCATAAACTGTTTATAATGTCCTAATAATTAATGACTATTCCTTTCATTTTTATTTTATTAAAACAGATCTGCATTATATCCCCATTATTGAGACTTTGCCCATTTATTGAGACTCCTCCCCTTATTGTGGCTCCTCCCCCTCAGTTTATATGCAGTAGTCACCAGACTATCCACTTCTTCTCTTTGGTAATTTAGTTATTTGTAGTTTATAATCATGTTATAATCTCTTGTTGTATTGACTCCCTGCTGTTCTTTATGGCTGTAGACAGCAGTCAATCTAAACATGCAGAGCTGCAGCGTAAAGCATGGAGGAGAAACAAAGCATTAGCCTGGACCTCTGGTAAGACAGAAATTAAGTGTTCTCATTACCTCAAACTCAACTATAAAATGTGCATAAGCTGAAGCCATTGGTGTGCCTTAAAGAAGAAAAGCATACAAACAGGAATAATGCACAACAGTTCTTGCAATGGAGGATTGGAATCTTTATACAGGTATTAGTATATCTTGACTCCACCAGGAATTTCAGGTGGAGTCAACATTGACAGGGGGTGACGCCCCCCGCAGCTGATTGGCTGCAGACACTGTTTGCCTTCAGGTCGAGCAAGCTCAGTAAAGTTAATGAGAAAAGCGATGCAGCGCCCATCGGTCCAGCAAGGACACAAAAGTAAGGATCAAAAGACATTTAGCAGTGGCCGCCGCTGCACAGCTCTAAAAGCAAGTGGCTTTATCGCCGGCAGCGGCGTCGGCTGTCGGCCACAAGGCGGAACCCACCTTTCACTGGTTTTCCGGGAGTGGCCGTGAGGGAGAAGAAATGCGTCCGCCACTACTGAGCTCACAGCCGTGGCCGTCAACTTATGCGTGAAGCGGCAGTGGCGGCAGGGAAGAAGAGCTGAGTGGTCGCATGCTTACCATGCTTGGGAGACATAGCAGCCGGGACGGACCATAAACGCTTCAGCTTGTGCATACTTTTGTCCCTGTGCTCCACCCTTCGGCTGACGGTTACTACTATTCTTAGACTTCCATTATTACATGTAGATGTTGCCATGTTACAGCAGTAACATGCCATTATTTATAGGTACTAATGTAAGACTTACAACGGTAGTAACCCTCAGCCAAAGGCTGCAGCCCTGGGACAAGTCTATGCACACTGTGCTGGTAGGACTTACGTGCCTTAGCCCAATCGGGAGCTGGAGGTGTGAGAGGGGCGTTCCCCCTGTCAAAACCCTAGCTTCAGGTGGTGTCAAGATACACTAATACTCTTGATACATACAGTCCATGTTATCTCAGTACTTGTTCTAATATATAGGGGGCCAGACATGGCTACACAGTGCACCCTTAGTACTTGTCCTAATATATAGTGACCCAGACATGGCTACACAGTGCACCCTCAGTACTTGTCCTGATATAATTTGGTTTTGCAAAAGCTTTTTGCAAAATTTGCTGAGGTGCTCCTTGATACCCCAAATCACATCTCATCTGTAAACTTTAACCCTTATATATCTGTATCGCCCGAGCTTATGCAGAGTTCTGCAGGTTTAAAACAGTGCAATGCAAAGTACAAGGAATATACATTATTATGCATGTGGGAAATATACTTTATACAACCATGTGACAACTTTGCACTGGGGTGTAAAAATTGTGGTTCTGGGACACTACATTAGGTGACCAGACATGACTACACAGTGCAACCTTACTACCTGTCTTAATATATAGGGGACCAGACATGACTGCACAGTGCACTCTTTGTACTTGTCCTAATATACAGGGGACCAGACACGACTACACAGTGCACCCTTACTACTTGTCCTAATATATAGGGGAGCAGACATGACTACACAGAGTACCCTTAGTACTTGTCCTAATATATAGGGGACCCAGACATGACTGTCTGGCTCCTCCCACATTCCTGGGGATTACTTGCAAAACCGATACAATTTGGTTTTGCAAAAACTGATGCACTCTGCAAAATTTGCTGAGGTTCTACTTGATACCCAAAATCACATCTCATCTGCAAACTTTAACCCTTAGGCTGCCTGTCCACAGGCGTTATTGCATTGTGTTTTCTGCGCAAATAATCCAGCCGTGTATAACGCAGTGCGCTTTCCATAGCGTTGCTATGAAAAGCGCAACCTCCTGTCCACGAGCAGAGAATCACAGCGATTCACCTCTCGCGGGATTCAAATCTCCACATGACGCGATTTGCCGAGACTCCTTGTGGCGAGCCTGTCAGATACGCTCACCGCGGACAACTGACAGTTCTCTCCCCTGCTCCCTGGTGGCAGAATATCACTAGCGATATTCCGCAACCCCCGTGGACATGCGGCCTAAGGCAAAGTACAAGGAATATACATTATTATGCATGTGGGAAATATACTTTATACAACTACGTGACAACTTTGCACTGGGGTGTAAAAAAAACTTTGGTTCTGGATACTACAATAGGGAACCAGACATGACTGCACAGTGCACCCTTAGTACTTGTCCTAATATATAGGGACCCAGACATGACTACACAGTGCACCCTTAGTACTTGTCCTAATATATAGGGACCCAGACATGACTGCACAGAGCACCCTTAGTACTTGTCCTAATATATAGGGACCCAGACATGACTACACAGTGCACCCTTAGTACTTGTCCTAATATATAGGGACCCAGACATGACTACACAATGCACCCTTACTACGTGTCCTAATATACAGGGGACTCAGACATGACTGCACAGAGTACCCTTAGTACTTGTCCTAATATATAGGGGACCCAGACATGACTACACAGTGCACCCTTAGTACTTGTCCTAATATACAGGGGACTCAGACATGAGTGCACAGTGCACCCTTAGTACTTGTCCTAATATATAGGGGACCAGACATGACTGCACAGTGCACCCTTAGTACTTGTCCTAATATATAGGGGACCAGACATGACTGCACAGTGCACCCTTAGTACTTGTCCTAATATATAGGGGACCAGACATGACTACACAGTGCACCCTTAGTACTTGTCCTAATATATAATAGACCCAGACATGTCTACACAGTGCACCCTTACTAACTTTCCTAATCTATAGGGGACGAGACATGGCTCCACAGTGCACCCTTACTGCTTGTCCTAATATAAAGGGGACCAGACATGACTGCACCCTTACTACTTGTCCTAGTATATAGGGTCCCCAGGTATAGCTACGCAGTGCACCCTTAGTACTTGTCCTAATACCTAGGGGACCAGACATGACTGCACAGTGCACCCTTAGTACTTGTCCTAATATATAAGGGACCAAAAGATGGATCACAGTGCACCCTTACTATTTGTCCTAATACATAGGGGCCCCAGGCATTGTTATGCAGTGCACCCTTAGTACTTGTCCTTTGTACTTCTTCTAATACACAGGGGACTTAGACATGACTGCACAGTGCACCCTTACTACCTATCCTAATATATAGGGGACCAGACATGATTGTACAGTGCACCCTTACTACGTGTTCCAATATATAGGGGACCAGACTTGACTGCACAGTGCACCCTTACTACCTGACAGATTCGTTGTCCCATGGGGACGAGATTTCTGAGAAATTTCGTCCACAAAGCTGGCCAATTGAGGGATTAGCGGCCACAGATGGATATGCCGCTGCGAAATAAGACACCCCCTGAAAATAAGACGTAGCGCATATTTGGGAGCAAAAATTAATATAAGACGCGTCTTATTTTCGGGGAAACAGGGTATATAGAGGACCCAGACATGACGACACAGTGCACCCTCAGTACTTTTCCTAATATATAGGGACACGGCTACACAGTATATCCTTTGCTCTTGTTCTAATATATAGGGAATCCAAAAAAGGCTAAACAGTGCACTCTTAGAACATGTCCTAAAATATAGGGAACCCACACATGGCTATACAGTGCAACCTTAATACTTGTCCTAATATATAGAGGACCTAGACAAGGCTACAGTGGACCCATAGTACTTATCCTAATATAAAGGGGACAGAAGCAGGACTACACAGTGTACCCTAAGTATTTGTCCTAATATATAGGTGACCCAGACATGGCTATACATGGTTATGCAAAGTTTGCTGAGGTGCTCCTTGATACCCCAAATCACATCTCATCTGTAAACTTTAGCCCTTATATCTCTGTATCGGCCGAGCTTATGCAGAGTTCTGCAGGTTTAAAACACTGGAATGCAAAGTACAAGGAATATACATTATTATGCATGTGGGAAATATACTTTATCCAACCACGTGACAACTTTGCACTGGGGTGTAAAAAAACTTTGGTTCTGGAATACTACAATAGGGAACCAGACATGACTACACAGTGCAACCTTACTACCTGTCCTAATATATAGGGGACCAGACATGACTGCACAGAGAACGCTTAGTACTTGTCCTAATATATAGGGGACCAGACATGACTCCACAGTGCACCCTTAGTACTTTTCCTAATATATAGGGGACCAGAAATAACTGGACAGTGCACCCTTACTACATGTCCTAATATATAGGGGACCAGACATGACTGCACAGTGCACCCTTAGTACTTGTCCTAATATACAGGGGACCAGATATGACTACACAGTGCACCCTTACTACTTTTCCTAACATATAGGGTCCCCAGGCATAGCCACACAGTGCACCCTTAGTACTTGTCCTAATACCTAGGGGACCAGACATGACTACACAGTGCACCCTTACAATTTGTCCTAATATATAGAGGATCCAGACATGGCTACACAGTTTAACCTTAGTACTTGCCCTCATACATAGGGGGCCCAGACATGACTACACAGTGCACCCTTAGTACTTGTCCTAATATGTAGGGGACCAGACATGACTGCACAGTACACCCTTACTACCTGTCCTAATATGTAGGGGACCCAGACATGACTGCACAGTGCACCCTTAGTACTTCTCCTAATATATAGGGACCCAGACATGACTGCACAGAGCACCCTTAGTACTTGTCCTAATATATAGGGGACCAGACATGACTTCACAGTGCACCCTTAGTACTTGTCCTTATATATATTGGACCAGACATGACTACACAGTGCACCCTTAGTACTTGTCCTAATATATAGGGGACCAGACATGACTGCACAGTGCAGCCTTACTACCTGTTCTAATATAGAGGGGACCCAGACATGATTGCACAGAGCACCCTTACTACCTGTCCTAATATATAGGGAACCAGACATGACTGCACAGAGCACCCTTAGTACTTGTCCTAAAATATAGGGGACCCAGACATGGCTACACAGTGTACCCTTAGTACCTGTTCTAATATATAGGGTCCCCAGACATAGCTGCACAGTCAGTCCTTAGTACTTCTTTTAATATATAGGGGAACCAGACATGGCTACGCAGTGTACCCATGGTGATTGTCATAAAACATATGGGAGGCAGACAGGGCTTCACACTGCACCGTTTTACTTGTTCTAATATATAGGAGGCCAAGACATGGTTACACAGTGCACCGTTAGCACTTCTTCTAATATATAGTGACCAGACATGACTACAATATGCACCCTGAGTACTTGTGTTACTATATAGAGGACTATATAGAGCTTATCCAGAGTACTGCAGTTCTAAAACTTGTGCAATGCAAAGTACAACGAATATACATTATTATGGATGTGGGAAATATACTTTATACAACCACGCGACAACTTTGCACTGCGGTGTAAAAAAACTTTAGTTCTGGCATACTACAATAGGGAACCAGAAATGACTACACAGCGCAGCCTTAGTACTTGTCCTAATATATAGAGCCCCAGACATGGGTACACAGTCACTCTTAGTACTTGTCCTAATATATAGGGGACCAGACATGGCTACACAGTGCGCCCTTAGTACTTGTCCTAATATATAGGGGACCCTGACATGGTTAAACAGTCACTCTTAGTACTTGTCCTAAGATATAGGGGACCAGACATGGCTACACAGTGCGCCCTTAGTACTTGTCCTAATATATAGGGGACCCTGACACAACTACACAGAGAACCCTTAGTACTTGTCCCAATATAAGGTGACTGGATTTTCCCAGGATAAAAGCGGCACAAAGGGATGTCGTTAGAGGATGGGGCTTATCACAACATATGATTTTACCTCCAGCATTATAAAATGTACAGGGCCATTTAAAAAAAGAGAGGGAGCAAATTCTGTGGCATTTCTGCATCCAAAAGATAGTCAGAGTCTGTAGCATTGGTGCGGAGTTTCACTGGAAATCAGGCGCGTATCCACAGTTTATTTGAAACTATGCGGTGCTTCTCCTTGAACTGGATACTATTTTCTCCAGCAGGTTTCAGGGTATTCTGTAGCTTCCTAATTGTGTAGTATGGCATTCGCACGCCTTATAACAACCAGTCAGACACAAGATGTAAGTCTCAGGTCTAAACTGGATCTGCGTGGTACATTGCTCAGACCCTCATTTTATTGAAACACATTATACCTGCCCTTTATGGGCGTATAACACATTACATCAGTAACCTATATAGGTTTTAATTCGTTGGGCCATATAAAATCCCCCGCCCCTCCTCACACCCCTCTCAAGTCCAGTGTATGAGCCAGTCTTTGTCTCCTCAAGAAGTGGTCCGGCAAAAGTTGCTTCTTTGTCTCAGAAGTTGAGGGTGGGGGAGGGCTGGGAAAACGCCCAACGTGGATACAGTTTTTCAGTCTTGCAGTATAGCAATGTGACTTTAACCCTTAAGAGGCTGTAGAGGAGTTTTACATTAGGCTAACATTATAGAACAAATCTTTCACCATGCCATTGTCCAGCAATTACCATAATGAAATCATATACAGAGTTAAATCACTACAGCTGCGTAATACATCTAGTTTATACAAATCAATAGACATTTTACGCTAATTAATCATCATGTCTACTACACCCTCACCTCCTCCACAGGTTTCCCACTGTCAGTGTTTCTGACCAGCTCCGCTGGAGGAGGTGAGGGGGAGCACTGCATAGTATGAAATCAGCTGCAGGTATGCTGCTGATTTCCAGTCAAAATCCACATCAATGGTACAGATTTTGACAGTTTTTTTGGATGCAGAAATGCAACAGAATTTGCTGTTGAAATTTCTGCTGCAGACATTCTGCAGCATTTCCACCACATGTATACATACCGTAAGTCAGCTAGAG